>NC_057794.1:133826036-133852847 GCF_018294505.1 Triticum aestivum
CGTGGAGGCTGGAGGAGGTCGACGGTGGAGATGAACACTATCCCGTGGAGTCTCGTTTTGCGGTACGCCACACCCCTCCCGATGAATAGGACCCCCGTTTCGACTGTAGGAGGTCCGTTTCGTCCGTTTTGATGTACGCCACACCCCTCTCGATCAATAGGACCCCCGTTTCGACCATAGGTGGTCTGTTTTGTCTATTTTACGGTACGCCACACCCCTCCCGATCAACAGGACCCCCGTTTCGACCGTAGGAGGTCCATTTCCTCCGTTTTGCGGTACGACACACCCCTCCCGATCAATAGGACCCCGTTCCGAACGTAGGAGGTCCATTTCCTCCGTTTTGCGGTACGCTAGGCCTCGTTTCCATCGCCTGTTCCATCCAAGCCCTCCCGGTGAACACGACCACGCATTCCATTCCGACCCAGCTGGTTGGCTCCCACGCGTTTCGTTGCCTCCCGATGAACACGACGCATTCCGTTGCCTCCCCATGAACACGACGCATTATGTTGCCTCCCCATGAACACAACGCATTCCGTTGCCTCCCCATGAACACGACGCATTCCGTTGCCTCCCCATGAACACGAAGACGACACTGTTTCTCCGTTCCGACCCAGCCATGTACACGAGCCCTGGCCGTACGTATGCGCGAGTAGGCATTCGAGACCCCGCCCGTATGTACACATACGTGGCCGTATTTTCTTTCTCGCACACTGGCCGTTGTACGTACGTGTACATGATACGTGCGCGCCTCTACTACAACACGTACGTGCCTCTACTACGACATGTGCGTGCCTCTACATCCACCAGTATATATGTACATACACGTTCGCGACCAGAATGACAACGCTATGTATACTTCGACCAAGTGGGTCCCAACTGTCAGGCATTTCCTTGTGTGCGAAGATGTAGCTGGTGGGTCCCAGCAGTCAGGGGGTGAATCGTTTTTTTGCCCGGACGCACTTCCTTGCGTGCGAAGATGTAGCTAGTGGGTCCCAGCAGTCAGCAGGGCGAATCGTTTTTTTTTTGCCCGGACGCACTTCCTTGTGTGCGAAGATGTAGCTGGTGGGTCCCAGCAGTCAGGGGGAAATGTTTTTTTGCGAAATAAGGTGGCCCGTCCGGTGGGTCCCCGCTGTCAGGTGGAGGAATCATTATTTTGCACGTAATAAGGAGGCACTTCCTTGCTGCGGCCGTGGACCCAGCTGTTAGCCTCTCCACGTACAGTCCACATCCGATGGAAGTCGTTCCTTGACCATGTTGACTACGCCATGCCGAGAGCACCACGGCGGTGGACGACGGCGAGGACTAGGAAGGGGACGACTCGGAGCCGGGGAAGACGCCGCAGTGGATGCCCACGGGAAGAGGAGTACGAGGGTTCACTGGTTCGGCTGCGGTGTGAGGCTGTTGTCGCCGCAGAATAACAGGGGGTGTGGGTGAGTAGAGGGATGGCCTGGCCAACGGTGGGAGTAGTAGGGGGAGGTGAGGCCTCCACGGCATCACAGCCGGCTATGAGAGGCAGGAGCACGCGGCACGACCGACGCTGGTTTGGGCGGCTGGAGTAAGAAGACTAGAGGTTGAAGAAGCACTACGGCCGTGGGATGAACATCGTACGGTAACTGGAGCTAGAATCGTTCATATTGACTAAGTTGACAAAGCCCTCTGTCCCCGTCAACTTGGTAGGCCCATAAGTCAGCCTCCCACTATGCTGGGTTCCAGCTGGCAGGGGGAATATTCATTTTTTTGTGCGTAATAAGGAGGCACTTCCTTGCGTGCGAAGATAGCTGGTGGGTCCGACATGTCAGCGGGGGGCATGTTATTTTCGCAAAATACAAAGGCCCTTCCGGTGGGTCCCAGATGTCAGGTGGAGGAATCATTATTTTGCGCGTAATAAGGAGGCATTTCCTTGTATGCGGCCGTGGACCCAACTGTCAGCCTCTCCACGCACGGTCTACTTTCGATGGTGTCGTTAGTTGACCACGTTGACCACGCCACGCCGAGCACATCCAAGGTGGTGGACGACGGCGAGGCCCCGGACAGCAACGAGATGGAGATGGGAAGACGCGGGAGTAGAGTCGCAGGCGGAGAGGTGTACGACGGTTAACTGGTTCTAGTGCGGTGTGGTTCGGCAGTCGGTGGAGAAGAACAGGAGGTGTGGAGGGGTGGAGGGATGGCCTGGCCAACGGCGGAGTAGTGCTTCATAGCGAAGCATGCTAAGCAGAACTTCTAGCAGCAGGAGGCGGGAGGTGGTCCCGGTGGCGCTGGAGGAAGAAGACGAGAGATTGAAGATGGAAGTCGGTCGTTGGATGTAAATCCAACGGCTAACATGTCAGAATTATTTGTTGACTAAATTGACAATGACTTGCGTTGGCTTCGACCTATTGGCCCACATTTCAGCCTCCAAAAATGTGGCACGTATTCAACCCATTTTTTCAAAATTTACAGTCTTTTTTTGCACGGTAGAATTTACAGTCAATTTGATCTTTTTTTTTTGAATTACAGCCATTAGCTGGGCTGGATGAACAAATAATGTAGCGTCCATGCGGCCCATTTATTTTATTTACTAAAAAATTACAGGCCATTTGCACTTTCTCGAAATACACGATTTTGCTGGGCTGATTCTAATTATAATGTTTGGTTGGGCCAGCAATGTTATCAAAAAATAAAAAGGGGCTGGGCATTTTGTTATAAATAAATTTAAATAATAAGTGATATTATTACATTCTTCCTTAAATCTTACCAAGCTTTTGTACACAATCACTAGGATTTTCGTGCCAAAACAATCCAGGATTTTATTTGTTAAGAAATTATTTTTATAAGTTAATAAGATGTGGGATATTGTTTTCTTACATATGTAAGTATCTGTTAAATATATGATGACAATAAAAATAATATATAATAACATATAAAATAATATATATATATAATATAGTTAGAAGGGAAACATAAGTTGGACCTAGCATTCCTATTCTTATATAGGAAAATAGAACAGACCTCTTTGTTTTCTTCAAAAAAATACATAAATTGGGCTGCCAAAAATAAAACCTCGGATGGGAGGTCCATAGGCCGGTCGATACATGGCGGCCCTAAGAAAATACAAACAGGCCTATAGACCTCCCATCCGAGGTCGTGGGCTGCGCATGTTAAAAATGAAAGCCTAGACGGGGCAGCCCAAAACTACGTCCAACACTTACCAAAACTTCGTTCCTCATTTTCTGTGTGTTTCGCACACTCAACATTGTGTGGGCATTTTGACTGTGCATCATATGAAGATGTGCTATGCATGAATGTTGATCAGCATGATGTTAACTGGCTGGTAGTTCCATTTTCGACCATGAATAAAACTTCCAACATGATTTTAACCCTGTTTGAAAAGGCCGTGTTAATATAAATGCTCCGCCTCTGAAAGTTGCAGTTTCTTATCTGAAACTGAACTTGCAGTTTCTTATCTGAAACTGAAACTTGCAGTTTCTTCTCTGAGAATCACATTGTCTGCACTTTTATACTCCTATGAAACTACATTTTTTTAAGTGCTAAAAATAGATCTCTAGAATTCACAAATACTTCATATGCTCAATACTGCAAATCTTAAATTCAAAAGAGATTCATATCTGAAAGTACTCTCAAAATACACAACACAAAACACAGTTCACAACCTGCAAATACTGACAACCCTAAGCTCCTCCCAACAATTCACAACATGCCCGACTATTGGGCTGGGGGCAGCCCCCTCCTATTCCTCGGCGGCAGACAGCCGCCCCGTGAGACGATGTGAATGCCGAGGGAGACAATGGTGGGGAAGCGTCATCGGGCCAACTGCTTTTCTCCTCTTGCAGTTGGGTTCGGTCAACGAAGACTCCACCGGCTCGCTCTAGCAGGACACCCTCACAAACGGCACCCTGTAGATGCTCGATCCTTCAATCTCTGGTGGATGCTCCATCTGGGATCGATACTCCCACCACTGCTCCCTCACGATCAGATTAGGTGAATCTGTTTGCTCCATGGCCCAGAGGAGCAGCTCTATGTACTCCAGCGCAACTCTTGGAAATGAAATGATAGAGATGACACTCGCTCTATTTTAACTGTATTATTTCTTCATTTTATCAGTGACACTAGGGTCGAGCAGGTGGCAAACGAGGTGTACCGTGCGTCGCAAGGATGGAGGCTGGGGGTGCTTAGACTGGGATGCTGAAGCTGGCTCTTTCGGTCACCAACATGGATGATTCAATTCATGGGACCTTTTGGTGCAGTTCACCTAAAATGAAGCAATGTCCCGTGAGCTAGCAGCTTCTTCTTCAATTTTTTTAAGAAAAGGGCTCCAGCCCCGGTTCCATTTCCATCAGAAAACGAAACGCATAGAGCTTCTTCTTCATTAGTTGCAATAAAATTGAGCAACATCAAGGTTGGTTGTGAAGCTCCTGGAATGCTCAACTATAATTTGGATATCATTTGTGCAGTTCAACTAAGATCGAGCGTGAAATGTATATCTTTGTTTGCACAAAAAAGGTGGAAAGGAGGGTGACTAACAAGTGATGCCACATGCATCAAATGAAAAGAAGCATGTTCCTTATCTGAATGGTAATCCTACAAGGACAATAGCAATTTATAAAGCACTGGCATTGCTAGATATTAGTGTGGTCATTAGGATTAACTATGACAACTGTTAAATACGACATTACTTTGGGCACGGAAGAGTAGGTGGACCAGGACAGTTGCATTTCTAACGAAAAGAACCAACTTATCTTAATGGGAAATTTTAGCAGGACATGTAAAGAAGTGCCATTGATTCATATTGCTGGAGGCATTACATTGAAAACAACATTGGTTTAATGTGTCCTTACTTTTAACAGTGCGACTGCTACATTTTACCAGTGGCATTACATAAGAGTTGCTCGGGGCAACAAACATCAGAACAGGATATCTGGGTTGGTCCCATTTTTGTTCGGTATAGCCACCTTATACTGTGTGAGGCTAGCAAATCTAGTGCTGGACTTACTCTGTTGACTTGTCCCCTAATCCCCACTTTCTTTCCTTTTTCAACCAATAGATCGGGTTTATATTGAGTTTGTACTAGGTTTCCCTTTATTTCCCTATTAGACCTAGAGACCAGTTGGATAGCCAGTCTCTGCTACTTTTCGCCCCCATTATTTCCTCTTTCGACCAAGTCCTAGATTCAGGTAACAAATCCTCCCCCACCCCCACCCCCACCCCCCTTTCTTCCTTGTTTGAACCAAGTAGTACTAGATTCGAGTGCATGAACTAGTTTTACCTCTTAAACGTAAAACAATTAGGTGGTTTTCGAACAGCCGATCGATCCTATCTATGAGGGGGCCTGAGAAATAGTAAAAGATACAAATGCAGCAAAGTCAGGAGCTCGGGAAGTAGAGAAAGGCCGGTTTCGAAGGAAGTTATACCTGATGGTCGCTGGGATGTCGCTAGGTGGGCGGCAGGAGGCCGGATCTTCCCACACTACGACAGCGAGGAAGAAGGGGTCGGAGGCCCTCCCTCGTCAGCGGTGCTTGGGAGAGAACGGCAAGGCAGGATGATCGAGACGCGCCCAACAGTGGGTAAGAGTCGTCGCCGAGGATGACCGCGTGAACGTTGCACCTTCTCACCTTCCCCGGCGGAGAGGATCCGGCTGGATCTATGACCAGCGGTGAGCAGAGAGAGAGAGAGTGTGTGGCCACCACTGTCGTGTTTAGATCTGGAGAGGTCGAGACAGTGTGAAGAGAGCAACACTAGCAAGAAACCGCGGAGGCTCCTGCCTATATAGTGGAGTAGTACTAGTTTTCTTTTGTCTACCGGAGCCGGCTTGACCTCGTCAATGACTGTCGAGAGGTCTTCATGCACATGGCCCAGAGGCGCAGTTGTCGTCATTTTGATCTGAAGTGCCAGATTATAACATATAGCATGAAAAAATGCCACATGACAAGAAATCATAACCTCACTTCCCAAAGGAGACAACATGAATCCCAACAGACAAACTAGACGAGGAACAAAGCTCAAATTAAAGATGAACTCGTAGAAAAGGGGTCCGTCGATAGATGTCCTAATTAACATAGCCGGCTTGACCTAGATGGCAGCCGAGTAGTCACTATTCATGCATGTACCCCCCAATGACTAGCCCAACTCAGTTGTCGCTGTTTAACCCTCGCAGTGATCCGAAGCACATGACACCTAATTTTGCGAGATGACAAGAAACCTTTTTTTAGATTTCTCACCACAACTACAGCCATGTACAACACAGCATGCACGATATGTAGACGATAGCCAATCCAGGCGTGTCTGCTAGAGTCTGGTCACATGCATGGACGAACTGATCTTCCGTGTCTTGCAGGGATCGTCCAGGCACCAACGTAGTACAACACTTCTCTAGTACTATCGCCCGTCTCCCTCTTCTATTAAGTCACCCGACTTGCGGGGCCGGGGAATGTGCCTATGGTCGGTTCTCAATTGTTGTCCCACATGTGTGTGCAAATGCAATATGACGCGTGTTCCATTCGGAGAGTAGCGTGCCAGGCCGACCGACCGTCTGGGGTGCGACGCGAACACGACGGGCGTGCTGTATACTCCGTACATGTGTATCGCCCTTTTCTAGACGCTTTGCTCCATGGCGCGGGCGCAATCCATGGATGCAAAATTAGTATAGTATATAATATTTAAAAGTCGAGGGCGGGGCTTTTCCTACGCGGTAGGCGGCAGGGCAGTTCCGCCTAGTCGGTTCGATAGAGACGCGAGAAGACGAGGAGTAGGCTGCTGCAAACATAGGGCTGTGTGATTTGACAGCAAGTTACTGCTGGACAGGTGGGGCCCATGATTTGACTTGCCATTATCATTTTAACTGCGGTGCTACCACTGGCGTGAGTCTCCCGATTCCTGACCACCTCCATATAGGTGCCTCCCCCAATGCTCCACCATGTAGTAGAGGCTGGCTCTTGCATGAGATCCCACTTCTCCACTTTTTCCTTGCATCTCTTTCCTCCACATATGCAAAAATGCCATGTAAAGCACACTATTGTACTTACTTTTACTTGCTCCTACATGTGCTTAAGCTTGCCACATAGGCATAAAGTCTGATGTGGCAAGTTAATCAAGAAGAGAGAGACTAGTTTGGTGACCCAAGGAAGAAACGGTGCTAAGCGCGTGTACCTAGGTGAAAAGACAATTTTGAGTCTATAGCTAATTAAATGAAGCAAACTTAGAAACACCATTTCATTGGAAGAGGTCACTCCTTGGCAAATGCAATAAATACTAGTACTCCCTGTGTCCCATAATATAAGAACGTTTTTGGCACCACACTAGTGTCAAAAACATTCTAATATTATGGGACGGAGGGAGTACGAAGAAAGAGATAGAGAGGAGTAAAAAAATACACTTATAGCCAACCTTATAGCCAACCTTGTTGTAGTATGAGTGACTAAGTGATGACTATGTATGACATGCCAACATCAGATAGCCTAACGCACCGTGTTAAATCTCCAAGGGCGCGACCGCGCGAGCAACACGATGGTCGTGCTAGGCGCGACCATGATACGGGCTGCTGGCAGCCCTTGGATCTAAGATCAAATGGTCACATGCTAAGTTGCTGAAAATTTGCAGAATAACCCTCCAGGATAGGATATTCACCCATAGGTCTAGAATCACGCCATGCAATCGTTCGATCTCAGATCCAAGGTCTCTCGGAAGCCCGTATCATAGGAGAACAGAAAGCCACTACCCTGCCGTTCGCATGCTGGCAGTTCGCTCCTACTCGTCCCCGCACGTCCTTCAATACTACGGCGGTTCGCTCCTAGTCGTCCCTTCCATTCACATTACGTCAGTTCCACTAATCCTAACCGTCCTCCCAAATCCATGGCGTCCCAAATCTCCATGATCGGCGGTGAGTACAAGGTTAGAACCATCACCGACGATGAGTTCGACGTCATCTACACCCGTTCTTCCGCGACGGTGAAAGGATGCCTTTCTCGCTTCAGATGCATGTTTGAAGACTCAGATGATGAGTGGGTCACTGGGCTAGATGTTGAGTACACCACAGTCCTGGGACGAGAGAAGGATCTAAATAACGAAGAGAGGAAGAAGCCCGCCGTGATCCAGGTTTGCGTGCATGACTTATGCTTGGTCTACCACATATGTCATGCCGATGTTGAGTGCCAGGATTTTAAGGACTTCCTCGAGAGCAACCTAGTCAAATTCGTTACTGTAGACTTTGGAAACGACAAAGAAGTCCTGCGTCGAATAGGCCTCGTTGTAGGCAACAGCTTCGACCTCTAGAAGAATCCGCTGGTGTCCTCTCGTTAGCCTTCAATGCTGACCCTGGCAGGAGCCATGGTTCATCCTTCGTACGGTAAACTGGAGAAACCTCCATACATGTTTCATCGTCATGCATGGCAGCGGAATGTGCTAGATATAGACCACATCCACTATGCTGCAATGGATGGCTACCTTTGCTTCAATATCTACAAGGGTTGGATGAAGAGCAACAGCCAAGTGTGTGGTTCAAGCAAAGAAGTATCGGCCAAGAGCAAGAGGGACAAGGACAAAGTCGAGGACGTGGACGAGGACTCCGAGTAAGGTGGCAGTGTTGTTGCTCATGGTGGTTCTAATGCAGTGTCTACCGGAATAGTTGCAAAGTTTAATTTCAGGTGTGCTTAATTTAATTTGAGGGGTGTGTTGTGCTGAGCCGCCAGCAGAACTATGTTATGTTTCTTCTCGTAACTTTAACTCTTCAGTACGTACATACTAGTATTTCTTACATTTCATCTTTTAGTTGGTATAGTACTACCACTCGTTTCTTCACATTATATACGTACAATATATATGGCCAACATCATACAGCCAGTAGTTTAGTTGTCAAAGAATTTCAGGGTGCTTAGTTTTGTCAAAGAATTCTAGGATGCTTAGAGGGTGCTTGGATCCAAGGGACTTATTTTAGTCTGACTAAAAATAGTCTCTTTAAGAAGCTAAAGTTCCAAGCACCTCTGACTAAAGAGGGGCTAAAACTAGTCTTGAGACTAAATTTTTTTAGTCAGGGGTACCCCTACTAAAATGTGGATTAGTTCTCTCTCTACTCATTTAACTCCTCTCCTTTAACACAAGCGAGTTCTGGATTGGAGGGTTTGGAGGATAATAAATGCTCATTAACTTGATTTTAGCCTTTTTAGTATTCGAATCCAAGCATGGGTGAGGCTAGCATGTTTTAGTCCCACTACTTTTAGTCATGGGACTAAAACGTATCCAAGCACCCTCTTAGTTTTATTTGAGGGGTGGGTTGTGCTGGACACCATTATTGTGACTAGCCTTTTAATAGTACTATATGCATAATTTGGCGACGAGCACTCTCTATATGTACCACCTTTTTTTAATTTCAAGTTTTGCTCCATGGCGCAATCCGTCGATACTACTGCTGTACAAAAGTATAGATTTTTTAAAGGCTAGAGGGCGGGGCAGTCTAGCTTGGTCAGTTTCACGAGAGGCGAGGGCCTTTGTGATTTGACGGCTCATTACTGCTGGAAGGCAGGGCCTTGTGATTTGACTGCTCGTATAAATGCGCCGACGACATGATCGAGGAGGAGCAAAGAACCGTGCAGTATACTCAAGTTTTCCACTGGAGTAGTACTGCGACGGAGGAGCACGAAACACGGCAGCCCAGTGCCATATGGCGATAAAAATGATCTAATCTGCTAGTCATCTCATTGTTAGCATTGTTCTATTCATTCCCTCAAAAACCATTATTCTATTCATGCCTCACAGAGAATGTGACACGTGCGGCGAAACACCAGAAGCAAAAGATGAAACACAGGAGCAAAAGAAGAAGGAAGATTATCACCCCAAATGATCTAATTCGCCGCGGAGTCGTAACTACTTCTTCATTGCCTCCACGACCTCCATCTCCTTGCGCGTCTCCTCCGCCATCTTCTTCAGGCTGTCCATGACGCGGGATTTCTCGACGCGAGCCTTCATCATCTGTTCCACGGCCGCATTATGTACCTTGACAGCAGCCGGGTGCTCGATGCGGAGCTTCGCCAACTCCTCCTTCTGTTCCATGACAAGGGCCTGCAGCATCTTCATCGAGGAACTACTATTCTCATGCAGCTTCTTCCAGCCGGCGTTCTTCTCCTTCAACAGGTCGATCTCGTGGCAGAGCTTCGCCTTGTCCTCTTGAAGTCGTAGGATTTCGCCGGTCTCCTTCCTCTCCGAGGCAATGCCCTTCTTCAGCAGCATCACCAAGCCAGCGGTTAACTCCCCCTGTTGATTGAGCTCAGCGGGCATGTCGTCGAGGCTCTCCTTCAGCAACTCCATCAAGCCTTGGATGAACTCCTTCTGCTTATTGAGGTGCTTATTGAGCTGATCGGGCATGCCGTCGAGGGATAACGACTCTAGCTCCGCCGGCTCGGCATGTTCGCCTCCGCGGCTAGGGCGCTCCTGGGAGCCATCGCCTGCCCGTGAGAGATCTTTCGAGGTCTCTGCGTGGCGGCGAGCCCTCTCTTTTTTCCCGCAGCCTTGGTTGTCGCTCCCTTGTTACGAGTAGTTCTCGACCTAGAGCTCTGCTCACCGGCCATGGCAACGACGGACGAAGAAGAAGAACTTATGAGGAGGAAAGGTAGAGTAATTTTCGGTTAGGTAGTTCCCCTTTTTATAACCTAAGTACTAGCACTAGTACTAATACCTGCATAGTGGGAACACGTTCAGGTTTGGTACGTACTAGTAGGTGTGAGCAGGCTTTTGAATGTGATGGGAACAAGGTAAAGATTAATTGATGGTTTTGGTTTCGAGGCCCGAAACGGCTCCCGATGAGTTTAGCGGAACATAAATTTCAAGTACTAGACTGCTCAAATGCGTAAATATTATGTTACTGTCAAAAATTGGCACAAAATACGAAGGAGACCAATGGAAGTACTACTAGCAACCCACAATTTAACTACTCCCATGCGCACAATGGAGTAATAATGTCTTTCTTCCGCCCTCACGTCCACTTAATTTGCATGCGCTGTATTAATTGACCATCAATGAAGTGAACGACTTTACACGTGTCAAATTATCACATGGGGTGGATCCTGGTACAAAATTGCGTCCGCCCGTGTACCCGCGTGTGTGTGCGAGGGAATGAGTGCGTGCATGGCGTGCATGCACATCTTCGCTTCATGCATGTGCCGCCGATATGGCTCAGGGAGGACGAGTACATTCTTCTGGAACCAGCAGCATGTCACTGTGATCAATCCACGCAAGGAGGTCGCGACAACGCCTCCACATGTGTCACATGGCTTCATGAACTATAAGAGAGACGCTGTGTAGCGTGCCATTGGTATTCTAATTTACATGTTTTGCACATACTCGAAGTACTAGTAATGTCGTGGAGTTGACACGGCAGATGTCCTAGAGCAAGGACTTAGTCGTAGGGCCATCGCACTAGGAAGCTTAAAGGGGTTAATCGGGACAAGGGACACACGAGAGATTTTTTATACTAGTTCGGCCCCTTATGATGAAGGTAAAAGCCTAGTCTAGTTGGGATTGGTATTGCTGAAGTTTCAATCTCCAAGGGGCTCAACTCGCCGGCTTGGTTATCGATTTGGTTGTTTCTTCACCTAAGCCGCCTCCGGGTCGTTCCCTTATATACATGGGTTGACGCCTGGTGGCCTATAGTCCCGGCCGTCTCATAACCGTGTTCGGCTCGGTGACTTCATTTACATACCTTTCTTTACAAGTCTTTCCTTACATACGGCGGTTTACAATATCGGGCCTTAAGCCGGCCCCAGGCCTTTGGGCCTTCTATATGTTTAACAAACTATCATCTTGAATGTATATTGGGCTTCTTATGTAACCCGCCATTAGGGTTGACCCGGCCCCTCCTGGGCGGGTCATACTGGTAGTAATATCCCCAACAGTAGGCCCCAGGTTGAATTTGAACTTTGTTCTTTGTCAATCTTCAATACTTAGATGAAATCCATCCTCTGTCTGAAAACTTCTGTAACCCGTTGTGACGTCATCTTTTGAAAACACAAAAAACTTTCATGACGTCATCTTCCAACGGACCTTTTATCTTTAATGTTTCCCGAGAATCGAGGCATCTATATAGCTGGATAACCATTATTTGGTTCTCCCTTGATTTTCGCGCCCGTCTATTAGCATCTGCCCTTATAAATAGGCACGCGGCCGGTTTTTCTTATTCTCCCCTCTTCTTCATCTTCTTCCTCTCGCAATCTCCGCCACTGCTGGAGCTCCACTGCTGCCGCAACGCTCATCGTCGTCCTCGAGCTTGGCCGTTGCATCACCCTGAACTATCCAGATAAACGGCGACGACCCTCCGCAGCGAATCCGCATCCGTAAGTCTTACCTTCTCAAACTTTTTAGATCTATATTAGGGCTTGCGAGTTCATCGGTGTTCTTCATCGTTCTTCATGAACCTTTTTGGTAGTTCTTCCTCCGCAGCCTCTCTTGATCCAAAGAGGAGATATAACTCGCGCGGTAGTTGTTTTGCGTCCATTTTTATAGCAGTAGATCCCTTTTTCCTGTATAGATGCTTCATTATAGCTGACAAACCCATCTGTACTAGATTTTTAGGTCTAGAATATTTTTCTTTTCAGAACGGCCATTTGATCCAAAATAATAATGATAGCTTGGTAAAACTTGTTTATGCCAATACTTAGCTGAATCTGCTTTCTGAAAAAATCTATAGTCATGGCGGCTTACCGCTCTGGCTTTCTTTTCCTTATATGTCATTAGCCCTTAGTTAAGCCGCCATTACTTGTTTTACATCCTCAGCCTTTAACTGTTATCCTGACCGTAAACTAAATCGGCATGTTGTTATTTCTTTTTCAGTTCCTTGCAGATCATGCCGTCAAAGACACCCACCATCTGTAATTGGGTCCCCTCAACCATAACTGAGGATCGTTTAAAAGAGTTCTTCCTCATTGGGTTTATGCCCTCAAAAAGCATCATGTCATCGTGCTCCTGACCCGGAAGAAGAACGACCCAATCCGAAAGACGGCGAAGTGATCGTCTTTACTGACCACATGAACCGTGGCTTCTCACCGCTCGGTTCAAAGTTTTTCAGAGAAGTTCTTCACTTTTTCAAACTCCATCCTCAGGATATTGGGCCCAATTCCATATCCAATATTTGTAACTTCCAAGTGCTCTGTGAGGTATATCTTCAGCAAGAGCCGATTGTGGAGCTATTTAGAGAATACTTCTATCTGAACCGGCAGAACGAGTGCACCAACGGCCTTAGCTTAGAGCTTGGAGGCATCTCAATTCAGCGCCGGCAAGGTGCTGTCTTCCCTCTCATAGTTTTACCAAGTAACCCAAAGGACTGGAACCAAACTTGGTTTTACTGTTAGGACATCTCACCCGCCAACGAGAAGCCACTGTCGGGTTACCGCCCCGATCGTCTTGACTCCAAGTTCGCACTGCCAGATAAACTTACCGTTGTTGAACGCAAGAAGCTGCTTCCATCTATCAGAAGAATCAACGATTTGTTGGGGAACGGTTTAACCAGAGTCGATCTAACCCGCTGCTGGATCTCATGGCGGATTATTCCATTAAGACGTCGTTCAAAATTGATGTATGAATATGGTGGAGACCCAGACGACTCTCTCCGTCATACCCCGGTTCAACTAACCGAGGAGGACATTGTCTCAATGTCAAACCTTCTGGTGAATGCGAAGTATGAAGATTGCAGTATTGTTGGGTTAAATCCCTTCTATAAAACTTAACCCGGTACCAGAAGTAAGGATATTCTGATCTTTTTTCCTTTGTATTTTGTCCAGCCGTATTGTTTATCACTAATCCTTCCTCTTGTCTTTGTAGGCCAACTCTGACTTTTGGAAAGTGAAGTATGATCACGAAGCTGCCAAGAAGGTGAAACTCGCAGCCATGAACGCCAAGAAATCGACCCGGAGATCGAAAAAGAAAAAGAAAACCACTGCTGAAGATTTAATGAAACTTGATGACATGTCTGACTCGGAGGTAGCCCTTGATTCCATTGGCCAATTTTTTAACAATCTTGTTGACACTAATCCTTACCAGGATGACACTAGGGCCAGTCAGGCCGGGGAAGCAGAGGTAATTATCATTTCCTCCGACTCAGAGCCCTTACCAAGACACAAAGTTCGATGAGTGATCCGTAAAGTAAGGTTTTCTAACCCCTTAGCTCACTTGGATCCCAACTTTCATATGAAAAAGCAGCAACATGAAAGCCGCTGTGAAGTTGGGATTGAAGATGAACCGGCTGTCGTCCTTCAACAGACCCCTCGGAAATGCCCGAATGAGGTTTACTTATTACTGTCTTTAACTCGTTTTAATGAATCCTGCTCCTTGTATTTCTTTTAACTCTTTTCTTTTATCCTTTCAGGAGGTGTCTCATTCTTCAGGCGACTCATCACAAACACAATTTCTGGCTTTCAAGACTGCTCCTGGGTAATCAGAAATCCTCCTTTCTTCCGGGTTGCTCAATTGTATCTTTATGGTGACAATCCTGCAATATTTTTCCTTAGTGGTCAGGCTAAATCCAAGAAGACGAAGGCAGCTAAACCGGCGGAAGACCCGCCAGTGCTAGCATCTGAACCGGCTAGGCCGCCTTCTCCAATGGCTAACGCTCCAGAACACCCGCCTATTGACAATTAGGCAAACCCTCCTGAGCCGACTTTTGATGAAGCCATTATGAATCCTTCTACAGCTGGACCGTCAAGCTCAACCAACCCGCCGTCTCCACCTGCTCAAGATGTTCAAATTACTGGGAGCCGCTTTGTTGAGCCGGGGAACCCAACGGTGCTGGCTCGGTGCACAGCAAAGCAAGAAGCATTGGAGAGGCAGAAGGTTCGCTTTGATGTTGCCAACTATGACCGTCTCAATGCCAGTGATATCTTATTCGGTTATCTCAGTCATGTACACTCCAGTCATGAGTCTGAGATTGAGATGGTCAAGCAGCTTCAGTTGAAGTATGAGGTACGTTTTTTCTGGTTTACTAATATTCCTTCAGCCCCCAAGTCTTCAGATTATGAGAGAAACGGAATAACCTGTAGACTTAAAATATAGGCCGAGACTTTTACCTCTGAATCTTTGCCTGATATTGATAGAACAAAAACTTCACCTATCATCCCCAAGGACCGGTTTATTTTGATCATTAATGAATCGGTACTTTAGAATGTAAAACCGTCTTCAAAGTACTTAACACTCTGGTTTAACCTTGATAAACTTGCTGAACTGCATACATTAGCCCCCAAGTGCCAAGTGTTGTTACTTTGTAAGGGACTTGGGACTTTAAATATGTTTATAGAGTCGTAAAAAATTGATTTGGCATACATTAGCCCCCAAGTGTCAAGTGGTTTATTCGTAAAGTACTTGAGACTTGAATCTTGAATTCGGATACTGGAATTTGAAACCAAGTCTTGACTTATCTGAACATTTCACAGAATGCCTTGTCTGAATTGAACTCTCAATTGACTGACGCAAAGACCCGGCTAGCGAGTCAGGAGTCAGAAATCAAATCTTCCACCTCCAAACTGCAAATAAGCCTTTCTGCAATGGAAAATTTGAAGACCAGCTTTGCTGCCAAGGAGAAGACTTGGGAAAATGAGAAAACACTTCTGACCCGACGAGCTGAGACAACTGAAACAGCTTTGAAAGAAATTTCAACAGAGTTGAACGGTTTAAATGGCCGGGTGTCTCAGATGGTCGCTGCTATCTTTGGTAAGCTGCCTGATTTGACCTTTCATATATTTTTTGCCAAACCGGAGTATAATCCGCCAACTGACTGTGTTAAAAATATATGCAGGTCCGCAAAGTAAGAATCTGAGCCAAGACCCGTTGATTAAGCTGAAGGCAGTATACACTTTAGTTGAACAATTGTATAGCGGCGCACAACAGGCTCTGGCTGACATATCTCCTGCTAATCAAGGACCTAACCGGCTCAGTGACATCCTGAAGAAGCTGTCCATCCTTCCTGCCAGGTTCCAACAAGTAAAACGCTCCTGCGCACGAGCCGGAGCTTTGACTGCCCTAAGCCGCTCCAAGGCTTGGGTGCCAGACCTAGACCCGGCGGACGTAGCAAGGGGCTATCCTACTGTGAAGGAGGACGGGTCTCCTTTTGATCAGGATGACTTCATAGCCTACGTCCGCGAAGTCCGGCCTCAGGCGACTAGTCTTGGAGATGACACCAATGTGGACAAGTACCAGCCGGGTTTTGATAGTGAGAATAAGAAGATGGAACCTCCCTCATATAAAGTAAAAGACTTGATCCCACCAGTGAGAGAAGATACATATGCCCCGGAGGTTGACCCGGTCGGCCTGATTGACGACGAAGCCGAATTTATCGCCATGAACGGCTTTGATCGGTCAAAACCCAACTTCCAGCAGACTCAAGATGGTGAACCGGTGAGGGAGGGACAATGATCATCTTCATGGGCTTATAAAGCCTTGTAATAGCTTAGCTGTTAAAACACCGCATGTTTGCTTGTGCCATCGTGCATAAAATACTTATATGTGAATCTGTGTTTCTAGATGCCAATGTTTAATGCTTGCTTATGCATCGTTTAATGATTATCTCTGCAATGTTTGAACTCTGTTCCTGTAAATATAAAGAAAAGACTGGCATGGTGGTATAGAACCAAACGGGTTTAAACACCTAATGTAGAGCCAATATATTTACCTCGATAAAAACAGAGACAAATATAAATTCGAACTTTTTTAGTTAACGCAGCAGGGGTAAGAGTGTATAAGTAATGACCATACATGATCCCTTTTGATCCTTAGATCGCCGGTTTAAATAATCCGGGTGATTGAATCTGATAACTCAATATTTATGAAAAGCTAATGCTTCTTGAATACTTAATGATCATTATACCTTAGTAGCTCATACCTTTTGATCCTTGAACCGCTGGATTGAACGACCCAGGCGGCTGTGTTGTCCAATAATTGAGCCGGTGAAGAAGACCAGGCTAATTTATTTGTAATATTGAAACAACAACAAACTAAAAGGCAAGCAATAAATGACAAGAATAATTTTAATCTTGTATTCAAAAGGTTGGGGGTTTCTGATTTGAATACGACCAGTAAACCGAACCAAAGGGGTTAAGCTAAGGTTTGAATACGACCATATAGCCCCCAGTGGCTTTGGCGTTGCGCCGATCAAGAGGGTACCGACAGCTATGTTCTCTTTGGTTCGAATACGACCTATGTTTGAACAGGAAGCCCCCAAATGACCTTGAGAGGTCTTTAACGACCCTGATTCGAATACGATCCAAGTCGGACTCAAAGGGGTTAAGCTATGATTCGAATACGATCAAGAAGCCCCCATTGACTTTTCGCCTTGAGCCGATCAAGAGGGTTACGACAGCTATGTTCTCTTTGGTTCGAATACGACCTATGTTTGAACAGGAAGCCCCCAAGTGACCATGAGATTTCTAGCTAGATTCGGATACGATCATAAGCTGGACCAAAAAGGTTAAACTTGATTCAAATATGATCAGCTCCTTAATAGTCATTTGTAAATAAGAAATAATAAAGATGCATAGTCTGTGAAAAGAAAAGAGACTGATGGTCTTACTTTATTGCATATCATAGTATATACAACGTGAACGTATGTACATGATGAGAGCCGGTGGCTCAGGTGTAATATGGCCGAAGTTGAGCAATGTTCCATGGCCGACGGGTCTCCTCTTCCGACTTACGTGAGTCTGCATGCTCTCGAACCTCAACGAGGTAGTATGACCCATTGTTTAAATTTTTACTGACCACAAAGGGTCCTTCCCAAGGTGGGGATAACTTGTGTGCATCTGAAAGATCCTGGATGAGCCGGAGCACCAAGTCGCCTTCCTGAAAAGTCATGGACTTAACCCGGCGGCTGTGATAACGATGCAGGTCCTGTTGATAAATTGCTGACCGGGCCGCTGCTAAGTCTCTTTCTTCATCCAACAAGTCAAGTGCATCCTGTCTGGCTTGTTCATTATTAGCTTCAACATAAGCCGCCACACGGGGCGGGTCATGACGGATGTCACTAGGCAATACTGCTTCTGCTCCATAAACCATGAAGAAAGGTGTGTAACCCGTAGACCTATTGGGCATAGTATTGATACTCCATAATACCGAGGGTAATTCCTCTACCCAACAACCTGGCGTTCGTTGTAAAGGAACCATAAGCCGGGGTTTGAGCCCTTTCAAAATTTCCTAATTGGCTCTCTCAGCTTAACCATTGGATTGAGGGTGAGCTACAGAAGAAACATCAAGCCGGATGTGTTCTCATTGACAAAATTCCTCCATAGCTCCTTGGGACAGATTATTGCCATTGTTAGTGATAATACTGTGTGGAAAACCGAAACGGAAAATCACTTTTTTCATGAACTGAACCACCATGGCTGCGTCACATTTACTCACAGGCTCCGCCTCAACCCACTTGGTGAATTTATCAACTGCCACCAGGAGATGTGTCTTTTTATCCTTAGACCTTTTGAAAGGTCCCACCATGTCAAGCCCCCAGACCGCAAACGGCCAAGTGATTGGAATCATCCGGAGCTCTTGAGCAGGCACATGCGCTCATCGTGCAAATTTTTGACATCCATCACATCTACTGACCAGATCTTCTGCATCAGCGTGAGCCGTCAACCAGTAAAAACCATGACGAAATGCCTTGGCCACTAAAGATTTTGACCCGGCGTGATGACCATAATCGCCTTCATGGATCTCATGAAGGATTTCTTGACCTTCTTCGGGGGAAACACACCGCTGAAACGCTCCAGAAACACTGCGATGGTATAACTCTCCATCCGAAATCGTCATGGACTTCGATCGCCAGGTTATCTGTCGAGCCAGGGTCTCATCCGCTGGCAACTCTCCCCGGGTCATGTAAGCCAAGAACGGCACCGTCCAATCTGGGATGACATGAAGAGCCGCTACCAATTGCGCCTCTTGGTCAGGAACAGTTAAATCTTCTTCTATGGGCAACTTGACAGAGGGGTTA
This sequence comes from Triticum aestivum, assembly GCF_018294505.1. NCBI lineage: Eukaryota > Viridiplantae > Streptophyta > Magnoliopsida > Poales > Poaceae > Triticum > Triticum aestivum. Next base: position 133,844,980 of record NC_057794.1, read on the forward strand.
TGCAAAACATCCAAAAAGGTGTTAGGTTTCAATTGCTGCTGGTGACTCGCCTTCCATTGGGAGAACCGCTAAACGAGCCGACGCTGCGATGAGGTTTTCTAGGGGTTGGGGAAGTGACCCGGAGGTGTTGACACATAATGAGGAGGAGTTGTATTTACATGAGGTGGCTCCATGGCGTGTGGCTGAACTGGTGCACCGGGTGTTGTGACCCGGTTTGCCTCCGGTGGGTGGCTCCCCCTAGCCCCAGGTGTATGGAACAGGTTCCTCGGATCCAGCATTAGAGGCAGACGCGACTGAGTTTTCTGATGCCTCCTCCTCATGACCTCGTTTGATGCGTTAAGATCCACCGAGAGCCGGAAAGTTTCTGCTTGAAGTTGCTGAGCATGAGCATCCAGAGCTGCTCGTTCTGCTGCCATCCAGGTTTCTTCCGCGGCTATATTTCTTTAGCTTGCACCATATCCTCCCGCACGCGTGCCACTTCTGCGTCGTGATGGGCTTTATCTGCCGGCTCTACCGCAGCGGTTAATAGAGTCGTCAGCCGATCCATGAGGTCCATTAGAATCTGAGCCGGGGCGCGTAGGGTCTCCTGACCCCGCTGCTGCTGACCCGGTAGCTATTGCTACCGATGCGGTAGAATTCTGCCTGGGCTGCGTCCCCTCCATGAAGACTTCGGCCCAATTCGGCGGCTCAAGAGGGTCCAGAATACTGCTGCCATCGGAACAGCCCCCGAGCATGCCGTCTTGCAGCTAGTACAACGAGTCCGTCTCACCTGTTGATGATGCAGTATCAGAGCAGATGGCCGTCTCCCCGCCTTCCATCGATCCTTCGAAGTATTCACCGCCATGGATGCAGCCTATGAAGGCATGTTTCATGACAGATTGAACACGGGCGGTCCTGGCGCGTTGAGCCGTTTCGATGAGGTTGGTGTGGACGTCCGACTCAGGTCCTGTATCACCGATCCGGCTGATGAAGACGTGAATTCCACCGAAGGGGACCCGGTACCCATACTCGATTGAGCCGGCCTCGGGGCTCCAGCCTTCATCGTCGATGTAGAGCTTCCCGCGATGACTCTTGGTCATCCGGCCCACAGCACATCCCTTGAGCCGTTTGAAGTTGCCCTTCAAGAACTCAAATCCACCATGTGCTGGCCCCATGGTGGGCGCCAACTATCGTGGAGTTGACACGGCAGATGTCCTAGAGCAAGGACTTAGTCGTAGGGCCATCGCACTAGGAAGCTTAAAGGGGTTAATCAGGACAAGGGACACACGAGAGAGTTTTTATACTATTTCGGCCCCTTACGATGAAGGTAAAAGCCTACGTCTAGTTGGGATTGGTATTGCTGAAGTTTCGATCTCCAAGGGGCTCAACTCACTGGCTTGGTTATCGATTTGGTTGTTTCTTCACCTAAGCCGCCACCGGGTCGTCCCCTTATATACATGGGTTGACGCCTGGTGGCCTACAGAGTCCCGGCCGGCTCATAACCGTGTCCGGCTCGGTGACTTCCTTTACATACCTTTCTTTACAAGTCTTTCCTTACATACGGCGGTTTACAATATCGGGCCTTAAGCCGGCCCCAGGCCTTTGGGCCTTCTATATGTTTAATAAACTATCATCTTGAATGTATATTGGGCTTCTTATGTAACCCGCCATTAGGGTTGACCCGGCCCCTCCTGGGCGGCTCATACTGGTAGTAATGTCCCCAACAAGTAAGGTACACATGCATTGCACGCATCAGATTTTGCAACCAAATTATGAATAAATACCACACTATAGCATGTAAGCTCTGAGTCATATATGCCTGATGTAGCCCTTCGTTTAATTCTTATAGTTCATCTCATTCAAAATCAATTAGTTTTTATAAAAAATCTAAGAACGCGGGAATAGGAAAAACATGGGATTATAGTGGAATGTCATCTTGAATCCTACAGGATTGTACGAGTGTTTGATTGTGCATAGAAAAAACACAGAATTCTTTCAAAGAGGTTTGAGTGGATGGGATGTTTCCTATGAAATCTAGTGCAAATGAATCATATGGAAAAATTCCTATGGTTTACAATCCTACGAATCAAACAACCAAGATAGGAAAAATTCCTAATGATTAGAATCCTCCAAAATTCCTTTGAGAATCCTTTGAATCAAAGAAGCCCTTAATCTATTTTATGATTCATGGAATTGTGCATTCTAAAGCATAAAGTAAAAACAAATAATGGCAATTCAACTAGAAAAAAAAGTTTGGGCAGTCATGATACGGAAGATTCTAGAACAAAAGAGAACCACTATTGTTTTGAGGTTTGTGCATTATGCTTAAGTTCAACCATGGAGTCTGCTAGATTGTACATGTGGAAAAACCGGTGGGGGCTATAAGATGGTGCGAGGGGCCGAGTGGAGGGAGACTATGAAGGAATGCACAAGTGCGAGATTGATATTTAGAGAGAGGGGGTGAACACGTGCGCTGTTGCGCGAAGTGGCGGAGCCATGAAAAATAAATGAGCTAGGGGGCAAGCATTGCTAATCCTTTACGAGGAGGTTCAATTCATGAACTTAAACCATTTTAGCAGCAATTGTCTAATGATCACATTCATATTAGCCACGATATATAGTGATGTTAGGGGGGAGGGGCAGGGCCCTTACTGCCCCCTGTCTTCGCCATTGTGCACGTGTCTGAGAGATGAAGCAGAAGGCATGGATGATGAGAGGGGGACGTTGGATATATAATTAATGTGGGTGTATTAGCTATATATGTTAATCCTATATAGAGAGGTATAGATTGATCGATGTGGACGTGGGAAAGAGGGTGAGACCTCACTGGATATATCGATTGATCGGTTTGTGTGGAAAACTATGAAAGACCTAGCTATATACGCACATACATAGAGGAACATCGATCGTTGCACATGCACTCGTGAGAGATAAAGAATGCCCGATATGATGGAGAGGGGGATGTGTGTGGGTGTGTGCCTTCATGGGAGACCGACCTGAAGAAAAAGATTGCATGTGTGCGATGGATAATGCCGACTGGTAGTGTGTGTGCATGCATGCATGAGAGAAAGTTAGTGGTACAATTATAAAGAGAAGACTACTGTGTGGGTGTAAAAGAATAGGTGAGGTCATAATCAATGTAAAGTTGAATTCAAATATTTGAATAAGAGATCCTGATGTTTGAAACCCATGCATGCATGAATATAACGGAGATCTGCGCGGTGTGGTTTGGAAATGAGCATGTTGTAATGTATATAGGTTAAACTGATTTGAATTTGAGATACCGATGGCAGACATCATTTGGCCACGTCGCATCCGTGCATGGACACACTATTCTAATTGGAGATGATGGGCGGCTTTCGCATCACATATCTATATCTATACCCCTATATATATTATGTTTTATATTTTTTTATATTGTGTGCGGGTAACTTCAACTTTGGAAGATGGTCGATGGAAGAGGCGAATCCGATGGTCCAAAGATGGCAAATTTGAGCACTACTGGCCGTTGGATATCATCTAGATTCCACCAAATTTCGCCACATGTATAATCTACAAGACTCCATGGTTGAACTTAAGCATAATGCACAAACATCAAAACACAAGCACTTCTTATTTGTTCTAGAATCTTCCGTATCAGAATTGCCCAAATGTTTTTCTACATGATTTGCCATTATTTGCTTTTACTTTATGTCTTACGACGCACAATTCCATGAATCTTAAAATAGATTAGCTTTCTTATAAAAACTAGATGATTTTGAATGAAATGAACTATAAGAATTAAACGAACATCTACATCATGCATATATGACTCAAAGCTTGCATGCTATAATGTGGTATTTATTCATAATTTGGTTGCCAAATCTCATGCGTGCAATGCACGTGTACCTTACTCTAGTCTAAATGGTGTTTGTGTGTGTGTTGTGCATGTTGAGGTGCAAATTGTCTTTTTTTGGTACACGTTAAGCTTGTTCTTCCAAAATTTCAAGTCACGCCTTGTTATGCCGAAAATTCAAGCTAGCATCTCTGTCTATCATGCTGCGAAACTCCCACCTCTTCAACCCGCGCCTTGTTAGCCCGAAGTATTTAAGATATATCTTTGTCTCATTGTGCTCCGACAACTCCCTCCATCTCAACCTACGCCTTGCTATTCCAAAATTACAACGCGCGCGAAAACTCCCACCTCCTGTGAAATCCCGACACATGAAATTCCCGTGGTACCCATGAACCGAAAGAACCGCCTCAAATAGTTGGGGGTACTTTCCTAACTTACCCCACATTTCAGACAAGCGCGTCTCTAAGCCATGGTTCCCCGCTGCCATCCCATCCGCCCACCCATTCGTACACCGAGGCCGCGAAAACCCGCGACGAAACCCCACATCCTGCTCCGCCCGCCACCCAGCCGGAGCCTCTTCCCCGACGACGTCGTCCACAACAACACCTCGACGTCCCTCATCCACCGTACCGGATGAGGATCCGTCGTCGATCTCATCATCCCGCCGGTTCAGCCACCCGTCCTCCACCTCCAAGGAGCTGCCCTGATGTTCCCCTCGTCTTTCGCACCACCTCCATTCCCACATCGCCGTCTTCACCTGCACCACCGGAAGAGCATCATCATCATCATTTCCTCGGATGAAGTTGCGGCCTAATCAGCGCCACCAAAGAGGTTGTACACTAATCGCCGCATTTTCTTCTTGATTCGATCTCACGATGCTGCCGGCGCTCGGTCCCGAGCCAACACGGCGTGGCTCCATCCACGGCGGTGTCGCCGGCCACTTCCTCCACGGCGTCGCTCCCTCGGCGGCGACGTCCACGTCAGTAGGAGCTACTGTTGCTTTTGCTCTCGCTCGCGCTGCTGCTCTGCTCTTGCTCTCAGTCCCCTGCCTGGTCTTCTCTTGCTATTGCTCTTGCTCGCGCTGCTGCTCTCGCTCTTGCTCTTGCTTGCAATGTTGCTCCAATTCAGCTACACTTCAGTCGACTGAATCGACTTTTGGGTCAGTCAATTTTCAGGGGGTGGGGGGCTCGCCGGGGTGAAGGAAGAACCAGCTGCAGCGGGGAGGGGGGCTCGCCGGAGAGGTACCCCGCTATCTATCTTAAGGTTCAGGATGGGGGTGGTGGTCGCCGGCGGTGGCGGGGCGTTGGCGGGGCGGTGGCGTGGGGATCGCCGGAGAAAAAGCTCGGCATGGGTGGGCCTAGAGGGATGGCCGGGGCAGCAGCGGACCGGTGGTGGGGAGTGTTTTCGGGGCAGGCGGGGCGGCGCACCGCCGGCCGCGGGCAGCGGGCGGCTCCTGTTTGGCCGGTGGTGGCTGGCGGCTCAAGGGGGTGGGGGTTGAAGATGAACCACAGGCCCTTGATTTCGTATCCAACGGCTGCAAAATCGACTGACCAGAGATGAAAAGATCAGTCGACCGGCGTGTAGCCTCACCTTGCTAGTGCGTTCAGTTTCGACAGCAAAATTCAATTTCGACAGCAAAATTCAGTTTCGATAGTTAAGTTCAGTTTCGACAGTTAAGTTCAGTTTTGACAGTTAAATTCAGTTTTGACGGTTAAGTTCAGAGATGAGCGGCTGATGTATTTTACATCTAGCACTTTGTGGTTATGTATTTTATGTCATGTATTGGAGATGCTATTAGAATTCCACTCAGGTTAACGTTGTCCGTTGTCTCTCTTGTCCTGCTTCAGCCTCGGCATCGTACAACTCACCGGAGCTGCTCCAACGACGAAACCCTCCATCACAGCGGAGCAGTACCTCGGGCTCCATATCCACACGCCTAAGATCTTCTTCCCCTCCTCCGACAGACAAGTCAGCCGGAGCATCCACACCGGCCAACCCAATCACGCTGAGATTGACATGGCTTCGCCAAAGAGGTTGTACACTTGTTGCATCTATTTTTTACTCTACATGTTATATATATTGTCCACTGAGCACACGTAGTAATGGGAAATACAATTATTTTATCCTACTATATGACAAGCAGTGAGGTACCAGGCAACTTAGCTATCCGTGATGGACTCTCTTGAACGCCATCATTATTTATCTCTGCACGTTTGAGTTGTGCATTTGTCGATGGGCCTGGGAGTTGAGCTAGTATGGCAGTGGCCTGGGTCCAAAGTAATAAAAGTAGCACAAAAACATATTTTTAGTGTAGGATTTTCCTTGCTCAAGCCTGCCTACTTGAATCGCCAGTGCTTGAAAGGAAAAGTGAATGAAAAACATCAGAATTGGAAAGTTTCCTATGGTACTACTTTTCATGAATTTGGTGCAAAGGAATGGAGCAAAGGAAAACTATAGGATTTGTTCCTTTAGTATCTCCTTGAAAGAAAAAACGTAGGAATTCTAATTTCCACTTCTCCTCCTTTTCATATTCCAATTCATCAAGCACAAGACTAAGAGATAGTAGCATAATAGCATTATAACCATACATTTTCTTGTGGTTTGACTTAATCTCACCATGCTTTTTTGCATCCTGTGATCTTCCAATTGTTATGAATCAAACACCCAGATTGGCAGAAATCCTGTGTATTTAAATTCTCTGTTTTGCATGTGCATTCCTATCCTATTCCTGTCTCTTTCCTATCCCTGCATTGTTAGAATCCTCAAATTCAAACAAGCCCTTACTCAATTACTTCTGTTACAGATATGTGTCAAAGAAAACCTTGTGCGGCTTGTCCTGCTCCTGCGGTGCTGTGTTCCACCCCAGCTCAGCTTCTCCAACGATGGAAGGGTTCATCACAGCAGGGATCCGCTCTCCAGACTGTCTTTCGCCGCCTCAGATCTTCTTCCCCGCCGCTGGCAGCCACGGCAACTGCATTACCATCATCAACTGAGTAGATGACCTTAAGGACTACACGGGTCCGTAAGAGAGGTCGCACTCTTCCGTGTCTACTTACGTTATGCATCGCTTAATATGATGACATGCTACATTATCGTTGTGTTCACCTATTAGACTCCGAGTCGGGTCCAAACTAATGCTGAAACTTGAGTTTTTAAATGGTTGTAGGGTACATATTGGGGCAACAATTAGTACTATCTGTCTACTATCCGGTTAATCTCCGATGTCTACAATGAGTTTCATGTTGGGTGCAAACAAACATTAAAGGAGCCATTATCTGTATTTTTAACTAAAGCTATTATCTGCCTGCTATCATTGGTTTTGGGTCTATCCACAGTTTGCTACCATCACTCTGGATTTGTGCATGCACTCCTTACATAATCTCACTATGTTTTATTCCTATGCATGCCAGTTATTGTACACAATGGAACTGATCATGTAGAGCAAAAGAGACGAGCCTTGCGTGGCAATAAAATTCCATGCATACGTCGTTCCATGGTGGGCGCAAAGGCAGCCCCCTCCACCCATTTCGGATCATAATCAAGAGGAAGATAACTGTTCTGAGGGGGATTCAGAAGGAGAAGACCACTCCTATTTACCCCATGAGGTCTTCGCTCTAACTTGGCATGCTGATGTTGGTAATATCATGCATATGGTGCCTTGCATTGCTTACTGTATACATTAAAGATGTCATCTGCTTAGTTTAGACATGCTTTGTGTCAATGCCATCTGTTTAGTTTCTTTATAGTATATGTGAATCATGCAATGCCATCTTGTCTAGCCAGGCATCATATATGTGAATTTTGCAATGCCACCCTGGTTAGCCAGTCATCTTATATGTGAATTATATCATGCCATCATTTTTTTATTACATGTTAAATTTGTCAACAATTTTAGTACATTCAATTGCTCTTCCTGTGCATCAGCCATTCGGCATGGACATGGAAAAATCTGGAGTGGAAACAAGGTCTTCAGAGCAGACAATGCTATCTCACGAAGCGCATGTCTTGCTGGTTACCGATAGCTCCTCAAAGGAGGATTCAGAGACAGATGACC
>NC_057794.1:133852927-134021059 GCF_018294505.1 Triticum aestivum
TAACTTGGCAGGGTTATGTTGCTCATATCGTGCGTATGGTATCTTGCATTGCTATGTCATTTGCTTAGTTTAGACATGCTTTGTGTGAATGCCACCTGTTTAGTGTCTAATTACCATATATGTGAATTATGCAATGCCATCTTGTTGCAAGACATTATATATGTGAATTATGCAATGTTATCTTGTTGCAAGGCATTATGTATGTGAATTATGCAATGCCATGCTGTTTAGGCAAGCGTCATATATGTGAATTATATCATGTCGTCCTTTTTTGTATTTCTCATTGCCTTTGTCGACAATGTTTGTATATTCAACTGCTCTTCCTGTGCATCAGCCATTTGAATTGGTGATGGAGAAATCTGGAGTGAAAACAAGGTCTTCAGAGCAGACAATGCTACCTGCTGAAGCAGATATCTTGCTGGTTACAGATAGCTCTTTAGAGGAGGATTCAGAGGCAGATGACCAGTCGTATTATCCCCCCTGAGGTGTATGCTCAAACTTGGCAGGGTTATATTACTCATATAATGCATATGTTGTATTGCAATGCTTAGTTTTTACATCATATACACAATATTGAATGCCATCTCCTTAGTTGACACATCATATATGCGATTGCCCTCTGCTCACTTCCTTAGTATATAAATCATATATTTGAATTATGTCATGCCATGATGTTTACATAGACAGCATGTATCTGAATTATGGCATGCCAACCCATTTTCTAAAGACATAATATAGTTATATCATCTCATCATGTTTACATAGTCATCATATTTTAAATTATGTCATTCTATCCGTGAATTATATCATGCCATCATGTTTCCATCGATGGCATGTTTGTGATTTATGGCATGCCAACCACTTTAATAGACACATCGTATAGTTATATCATGTCATCCTGTTTACATAGTCATCATATTTTGAAGTATGTCATTCTATCATGTTTAGTTAGCCATCATACATGTGAAATTGTGTCATGCTATCCTGTTTAATTAGCCATCATATATGTGAAATTATGTCCTGCTATTCTGTTTGCTTAGACAACATAAATGTGAATTATTTCATGCCCTGTTTTCTTCCCTGCTATCCATTGCACCTATCTATCTTACAATGTGTGTACATTCAATTACTTTTCTTGTTTATCAACCATTTCAATTGGAGGGAGTGATGGCAGTATCTGTGGGAGTAAAAACACGGTCTTCAGAAAAGATCGTGCTACCTGTCGATGTAGATAGAACCACGATTGTACTTGCCCAAGAACCAGCCCCACCACACATAACCCACACTCATGCAGATTGTACCCCTACCCAGTTGGACAGAGAACCAGCTACACCCCTTCTAACCCCAACCCCAGCAGATAGACACTCAGTTCCCATTGACACAGCACCGTCTCCACCACAGAGCACCCAAACATGAGCAGTTAGTAAGGCAACTGCAGTGCCCAAATCACGAGGACCACCACTCCAAACCTGAAGTCAACGCTTAAAGCAGAAGAAGAATTGTTCTCAGGTCAGGTTCCGTAGCTATGGTTCATACTACTTTGCTCTTGCATCACTATATTTACTGATACCAACTAATTTCAAATTTGAAGGATGCAATTGAAACTCCAATGGCGCAACAGGTATGTTTTAAACCTGTTTCTTCAACGTGTTTGGCTGTTTGCTGTTGTAACTTGCTCTATGTTGCTAACAAGTATGGCGCAACAGGTATGTTTTAAACCCGTTGCTCTATGTTTGTTTCATGTTGTTATCTTGTCCACCTTACTACTGAACTGGCTTACCAAAATGAGTTTCATATACTACATTGTAAACCTGAGATGTGTTTGTTTGTTTCTCTTTTAGAAAGCAGATAAAATATTGGAGAAGAGTACCCTGTTATGCAATTGTAAAGGAAGTAATGCAGATAAGGTTCAAGATAGTGAGACATCCCTGTTGGTCTCCAAGAAAGCTAATAAAAACTATATTGAAGACACTGAGACAACCCCAAAGTCATGTCTTGATATAGTGTTCGAGTTACTAGCTACCACTGCTGGCACCAGCTCTTCGAACTCGTTGCTTGAATCAGTTCGGCTTCTTGAGTCTCAACTTCAAGTTGAAAGACATCGATCAGATGTTATGCGACAGGAAGCTGAAGGACTGAGGAAGTCCCTGCAGTATTCAAATGCATACTTTCTGGTGCAACAGCAAGCGCTGGAGGACTTAAGCGCCAAACAAGAGAAAGTTAATAAGCTTGCTAAGCATCTTGCCAGCATTATGGGTACCCAGGATATTGTTTCTTGAGCTCTTCTGAAGTGGTTTCAGTTCTGGACTTGTTTTGCTGCGGCGTTTATATGCTGTTGTGTTCCCTATATTTGCACTGGTGCCGAACTTTAATGCCCAGTGGATGTAATATGTGTAATAGCCGTGATAGCCTAGTGTAAGTTGCTTGCTTATTTATTTCCTTGTTGTCTTGTTTTTTTGGTTGCTTGTAGTCAGTGCAGTTCTTTTTCTGCGGATTGCTAGTGGCTGCAATAACCTATTTTTTGAAACTAGGCCACAATAACCATGGGCTAATATTTATTGTAGTGACACTGGGCCTCCTATGGGCCGTAGAAACAGTGGGCCTTCTACGGGCCGTATAAACAGTGGGCCTTCTACCGGCCGTAGAAACAGTGGGCCTTCTACATGCCGTAGAAACAATGGGCCTTCTACGGGCCATAGAAACAATGGGCCTTCTACGGGTCGTGTCATCAATGGGCCTTATACGAGCCATATGATCGATTAGCCAAACACGGGCGCATTCTCGCCGTAAACGGGCTAGAGTTGGAATCGTCCGTTCATGGGCCGACCATAACGGGCCATCGTTAATAGGCCGTATTTGATGACGCTATGAAAACGGCCCAACGTATTAACGGACCACAAATGGGCCGACTGTAACCACGGGCTGAATTTGGCCCACAAGCAGAAAATGGCAGTAACGGGCCATAACTAAACGAATGCTGGAAAATAGCCCAAGAATAAATGGGCTCTGAGAAGGCCGAAAGATAACATGGGCTGGAAATGGCACAACGGAATAACGAGCCGTTAATGGGTATAAAGTGATACACTGTTCTTTACAAGCCAGTTTCACCACGGGCCGTTAATGGGTGTAAAGTGATACACTGTTCATTACGGGCCAGTTTCACCATGGGCCGTTAATAGGCCAAGAGTTACATAGGGACTCATATGGGCCGAAAGACGTCATGGGCCATACATGGCCAGAAGTGAAAACGGGCTGGAATCATATTGGATAGCCCAGATGACGCTATTGGGCCTAATTCGAATAGGGCGTAACGGGCCTTGGGTTAGCGGGCTGTAAATGGGCTATATGCGGACATGCCGTTAACAGGCTTTCCATGGGCCGGCCCGCCACCTTTTGACCAAGTCAAATGTGCTGGCCTTTTCACAGGAATGGGCCTCTGTTGGGTCGTGCCATGTGTCGACGTATCATAGGCACCTTCTGTCCAATGAGTGGATGACATCTGTCCCAGCGATGAGCCGACACGTGTTTCCTCCAGCCAATGATGATTTTACACGTGGAAAATCCCCATTGGTTGGGGCTGTTAACGGGTTATCGGATCCAAAACCTGACCCGATAGCTTAACGGTGTTCCGTTACGGTGGATGCCACGTGTCGGTCACCCTTGACGAAAGCACTTCTGTGACGCACGATTTATCATCATGGAAGTGGACACTTCCGTGATGATAATTTTGGTAATGTCATGGAACACTTCTACGACAGCACAGGTATGACTATCTTGATTCTTTCATAAAATCATCATGGATGTACATGCATGACAGAAAACGCGACCTACTGTGACAAACACGTATCATCACAGAAGTGTATTTTTTTGTAATGTTGCCAAGGAACTCTGCATCGCCGGATCTTGTCTTATGGATATTCTGACCTAGTGGTCCAACAGTCGTCTGGTGATTGGGATGCCAAGGATGCAAACATGGCAAGCTATCGCTTCCTCGTCCAGCAACTCAGTGGATACTTTGAAGGGTGTGAGTTCCTCCATGTGCCAAGAAATGACAATGAGCAAGCTGATGCTTTGGCACGAATCGGCTCCACCCGACAAGCAATACCAGTCGGCGTCGCCCTGCAGTGCCTCCTCAAGCCGTCTATCCGACCATCGCCAGAGTCGGATTCCATCTTTGTGTCGGCTCCTCCTGAAGCAGTCGGATCCGACTTGAGGACCCCAGCAGCCGGCACGGGGAATTCGACAGGCGACCCGGAGACCGCAGCAGTCGGCCTGGGGACTTCATCGACTCAGCAAGCAGCAGCCGACTCCAACCCGCCACCTCCCGGACCAACCGCCCTTGTGCAAGTGGTAGTCCTAGCAGCCGAAGAAGTTGCAGCACCTTCATGGGCTCAGCCCATCCTCAACTTCCTGGTGAACAAAGAGCTGCCGACTGATGAGATCTCCGCCCGGCAAGTGCAATGCCGGGCAGCAGCGTACACCATAGTCAATAGAGAGCTTGTGAGGCGCAGCGTCACTGGTGTCTTTCAGTGCTGCATAGAGCCAGAGCAAGGCCAAGCAATCCTCAAAGATATCCATCAAGGCGAGTGTGGTCACCATGCAGCTTCAAGAGCACTCCTGGCCAAAGCTTTCCGCCACGGTTTTTTCTGGCCGACTGCTCTAGAAGATGCCAAGAACTTGGTCCAGAAATGGAAAGGGTGCCAGAACTTTTGTTCAAAGCCACATCAGCCGTCTTCTGCACTCAAGACCATTCCCATCGCCTGGCCCTTTACCCTCTGGGGCCTTGACATGGTGGGACCATTCAAGACGGCACACGGCGGCATGACTCATCTGCTTATCGCAGTGGACAAGTTCACCAAGTGGATAGAAGCAAAGCCAATTAAGAAGTTGAATGGTCCGACTGCTGTGACTTTCATCTCCGACATCACCATCCGATATGGCATACCACACAGCATCATCACCGACAATGGCACAAACTTTGCCAAAGGCGCCTTGGCCCGTGTCTGCGTGACGCAGGGCATCCGACTGGACCTAGCGTCCGTTGCCCACCCGCAGTCAAACGGCCAGGTGGAGCGAGCAAACGACCTCATTTTATCCGGCATCAAGCCCAAACTAGTCGAGCCTCTGGAGCGATCGGTCAGCTGTTGGCTCGACGAGCTGCTGGCCGTCCTCTGGAGCTTGTGCACAACTCCGAACAAGTCAACTGGCTTTACGCCTTTCTTTCTCGTCTACGGTGCTGAAGCCGTCATCCCAATGGACATAGAATTCGAGTCCCCTCGAGTTACCATGTACACCTAAGAGGAGGTAGAAGAAGCACGACAAGATGGCTCGATCTGCTGGAAGAGGGCCGGTTGTTGGCATTCAGTCGTTCCACCATCTACCAGCAGAGCCTGCACCGATACTACAACCGAAAGGTCAAGCCAAGATCCTTCCAAGAAGGAGACCTTGTGCTCCGACTGATCCAGCGAACAGCCGGCCAGCACAAGCTCTCGGCACCTTGGGAAGGCCCCTTCATTATCAGCAAGGTGTTGGGAAATGACTCCTACTACCTCATCGACGCTCAGATGCCTCGAGAACGCAAAAGAGATGACTCCGGCAAGGAGACGGAGCGACCATGGAATGCGAACCTCCTGCGAAGGTTTTACAGTTGATGTAGTATGTACCACGCCAACTTTTGTATTAAGTATGAAGACTCTGGGTCCCCCGAGAAGAGCTCGGGGACTGCCCTCTTTTATCTATATGATAAGTACCACACCTGTCATTTGTGTTATTTCATTAGTCCGTCAGGCATCGGGTTCGACTAGTCGACCTGGGGACCTGCAGCCGAACAAGTAATGAGTTGGCACCTAAGCTTTCTCCTGCCAGAAGCCGCAGCTCGTAGAGCGACTATTCGGCCGGTAGGAGCTAAGGCAGAAGGGGTGTCTGCATGAAAAATGGCTAAGGACCCAAAAGCATACACATAGTCCAAGTCGGCTTCCCGCCTCACCGACCGGCTGTCAAGCAGCCGGCCGGCCGGCTCCTACTTAACTTTCTAGAAAACTCTAATCGGCTAAGCACTTGCCTTCCCGAAAGTGGCTAAGTACTTGACCCATCCACAGTCCGTGGAATGGCTGTTCGGCTGGCAAGATGGCTACCGAGGGAAGGCGGCAAAGGAAAAAAGGCAAAGAGCAGAAGCAAGGAAAGATAGTACTCAGCAAAAATATTTACACGTCAAAAGGCCGTTGGCCGACATTCAACAAGAGTTTAAAATACACCCCACGGGTGGAATTGTGCGGAGTTAACAAAGTTTGTCTAGACTGATAAGCAGGAAGAAATGAAGGTAAAATGGCAGCCTAAGGAGCAGCAGACGGGTTCGGCCGAACGGTGGAGTCGGTGGTGCCGGCTGGTTGAGCGGCCGGCTGGTCGGTTCCCGCTTGACCGCCTTCAGCAGCAGCCGGCCCGCTCGAGCGTGGCTCGTTGTTGGAGGCGCGGTCGAGTTGAGGCTAGCCGTACGCTCCGACCTCTGGCGCCTCCTCTTCACCTTCCTCCTCCTCTTATTCTTCTCCCTCGTTGCTGGAGTCGATCACCTTGGCCGAGTCCTCGCCATCCTCCGGGTTCAGCTCGAACCACTCTGGTGGCGCCTCGGCACCATTCTCAGCCAGCTCCGGGATGAAGATGCTGGTGTTGGTGTACTCGGCGATTGTTGCCGCCCGCTTGACAAGATCACCCTCCACTACCACCAGCTCCTCCTGGGCTTCCTGTCGAAACGTGGCCAACTGGGCTAGATTTAGCCCAGGGTGCCATGCCTTGATGAACTCCAAGGCCCGACGTGCTCCGGCCCGAGCCAAGGAGCCCTTCCACGCCTCAAGGCGGCCGACCGCCACCTCCAGCCAGTCGGCGGTCCGGCTGGGTGTGCACGGAGCCGGCATATCGGGCCACAGGGCGGCGACCGCCTGGGCGCCGACACGCTGAAGGCGGCGCAACATCCGATGAGTCGGCCGAAGACGAGTCTGGATGCTGAGAAGCTGCTCGCGAAGAGTGCGGGGGGCGTTGGCGGCGATCTACTCACCTTTTGCCCTCCGTCCTTCGCGATCGGCCTCAATAGCCTGGTTGGCAGCACCAGAGTGACCTGGGAAGAAGTTTGCTCGGACAAAAAAGCAAAGAGTTAGATCAGAAACAAGAAGTCGGCTCGTTCAAAAGCCGATGGCTTGAAGAAATAATAAAGAAGGCATCTTACTATCGACCATGCCTTCAATCTTGCCAAAGCCAGCTGTCAGCATTGCCTCCTTGTCAGTCCAGGTAGAGCGCTCGATCTTGAATTCAGCAAGGAGACCTGCCTCCTTGTCCTCTGCCTCCTTCTGGGCCTTCTTGAGAAGCTCCGCCTGCTCCGCTAGTTGCGTGGCTAGCCGGTCATGCTCCTCGGCCAGCTTGTTGCAGTCCACCTCCCTGGCATGCAGCACGGTGTTGGCTTCACCCAGCTGCTGCTGCTGCAGGGTGGCATTGGCCTCTGCAAAAGTAGAAGAATAAAAGGACATCAACAATCAATAAAGAGAAAAGCAGTTGCCAGGAAGATTCGGCCCAACTGCTCAGCAGTCGGCCCGAATCTCGGGGACTACAGCCCGCGGGTGCGCCAGCACGCCCCCGCAGAGAAAGAAAAAGACTTACTCCGGCTCTCCAACAAGTCGGCGGCCCGTTGATCCAACTCCTGGACTTTGGAGTTGAAGGCGGCCGCATGAAGGTTATGATAATCCTGCAGCAAAGATATCGGACAGTATCAGTACTCGGAGCTTGCCATTAAAACTTTCGAGTTGCCTGCTCAGCAGCTGGCCCAAAACTCGAGGACTACACCCAGTGGGTGCGCTGGCGCACCCCCACAAAGCAGTGCAAGAATCAAAAATAAAGAAGCAAGAAGCATACCCGGATGGCTGCTCGCGACTCCAGGAACGCATTGTTGTAGTCCTTGAGTGCGGCAGCCTCTGCACAGAGCTTGGCCTAGACATCTAGGATTGCCCTATTCAAAGGGCCCGTCCCGCCTCCCCGCACCCACCCAATGGGCGCGGCGTTGGTTGCCTCGGGGTCAGGGATCGAAGAGCTCGCGGTGCCGGTCTCTAGTGGGCGTGGTGCCGAGGCCGCTTTTGCAAATCGGCGGCGCGAGGGTGTGTGGACCTCTGGAGTTGGGCCCGTCACCAGCTCGGCTCTGGCTGGTGGCACCGGCGGGTCAGACAGCTGTTTGTCCCACGCCTCCTCGGAGGGTGGTGGCGGGGGCACAATTACGTCTGTCATGACGATGTCACCGCCGTCCCTCTCCATGATCGGGTGCTCGTAGCCAGCTCCCCCCATCGGCGCCACGAACTCTGGTGGTGGCGGCGCGGAGTTCAGGGGGGTGATGAATATCGCCGACTGACGACGCGCGGCTTCCTTGGCCCGCTTCTTCGCCGCGACAGCAGCTTTGGCCTCCGCCAGCTTCTTCAAAGCGGCGGCCTCCGCCTTGTCCGCCTCTGCCTTCTCCAGGCGGGCGGCTTCCCGCTCCTCGCGCACCTCCCGCGCGTTTCGCTCCGTCGCCTCCCGGAGGTCAGTGGCC
Organism: Triticum aestivum; assembly: GCF_018294505.1. Lineage (NCBI taxonomy): Eukaryota > Viridiplantae > Streptophyta > Magnoliopsida > Poales > Poaceae > Triticum > Triticum aestivum. The sequence continues at coordinate 133,861,488 of NC_057794.1, forward strand.
TGATCGATTCGCCGGGTGGTGGTGGAAGTCTCTGCCGACCCCACGATCGAGGCGGCGGCCGACTTCTCAAGAGAGAGCAGAGCCCTAAAATCAAGAAATAAAACAAAGGAAGTTCGGGAAGAATCAACGAGAAAGAAGAACACAAGGGAAAGATACTTACGCCGACACCATAGAAGGCGCCTTTGGGAGCTTCTGGTACTTGGTCGCCTTCGCTGCGGCCTCTTTCCGCCTGGTCGCGGCGGTTGGATTCTTGGCCTTCTTCAGCATGCTGTCGAACAAGACGGCGGCTTGCTTACGCTTACATGTGCCGACTCGAGCAGTCGGCTCGACGGAGGGGCCCGAGTCCGCCCTGCCGGCGCCCCACGCAGGGTGCGGCTCTTCCTCCTCCTCCTCATCATCATCATCAGGTCAGGTCTCGATGCCGGCTTCTTTGGAGCCGCCGGCTTCATAGACGCCGCCTGTCGCGGTGTCCTCCAAGGCGGCTGCCCCCAAGTCGGGGTCATCCACGTCGCTCACCGCCCGGTCCGGTTGGTAGTCACCACCTGCCCCTACGATGGTGGTTGTCGCATCCGACATATAGATCTGTTTCAGATGATGAGAGGCCGGCTGATCAAGACCAAGATCAAGACTAAGATGAGTATCAAAAAGAAAGAGTTGGACCACTTGCCGAAGCTCTAAGGCCCCTCCAGCTTGAGGCCGGAGATCTCGTTCACCAAGTTCGCGACCTCGGCAGCCGACATCTCCTTGGTGCTCAGCCGGCACGGGTCGCAATGCCTGCTCATCCAGCTGATCAGGTGCGGCCGACCTTGGAGCGGGAGAACCCGGCGCTCGACGAAGGCGACCAGCAAGTCGGACGCCTTGAGGCCTTCAGTCTCGGCCAGCTCCCAGAGCCGTTGGATGGCGGCGGCGCTGTCTGCTGATACCGGCTTCGGTTTGTAGCCCCAGCTGGCCCGAGGCTCGGCAGGTGGGCCGGCTACGTAGGCCGGCAGGTTGATGAAGTCGGCAGTCGGGTCCGTGTTCTCCACGTAAAATTAGGATTTCTGCCACATCTTGACTGACTGTGGCAGCTTGATGGTGGGGAAGGCGTTTGTCGGCGACGGTCGGCGAACCGCGACGAAGGCGCCACACTCGGTAGCCACCTCTCGGACAGAGGTGCCCAGCTTGGTGTAGAAGAAAGCTCCCCGCAGCTCGATGGTGGGGAGGATGCCGAGGTAGCCTTCGCACATCGTGACGAAGGCGGACAGGAGCATCACGGAGTTGGGCGTGATGTGATGGGGCTGGAGGTGATAGAACTTGCGAAACAAGTGGAGGAAGCCACTCGCCGGCAGGCCGAAGCCGCGGATGAAGTGCGAACGGAAGACAACCCGTTCGCCTTCTCTCGGCGCCGGCGAGATCTCCCCCTCCGGCGCCACGCGTGCCTTCACGAGGCCCACGCCGGGAAGACGCCGCGTCTCACAGAGGAAAGTAATGTGGTCCTCATTGATGTTGGACCCATCCCAGTCTCCTCCTCGCTCGCGCGCCATGGAGAGCTCGATGAAGAGAGGATGCGGCGAGGGAGCTGGGAATGGGCGGAGCAAGGAGGGCTAAGGCGGACGAGCTCAACGAAGATGAACAACGGCAGCGCTCCGGCGTGGCTCGGGGGCACTGCGGCGAGAGGAAGAAGGAGGAAGCGAGGATGGGGTGGAGGGGTGCACGTGCTCCACCGCTCTCTCTCCTTCCCCTACTTGTAGCCTACGGGCTATGAAGCCGAGGGGGCGGGCGTGGGATCGTGGGATTAACTCTGCCCACGACCCCACGTCCCCACCTTTATCACGTGGGTTACTACGCGCAGTAACTTCGCGGGGCAACACAACCGCCCGCCTCGGCCGCAGCGGATCCGCTCGCGCTCCGAGCCCCGGTGGTGGCAGGCCTAGCCTGCAGACGCGTCCCATCGCGCGCGTGGGCTGGTAGGCTGGCACGGCTGGCTGGCTGGCTCCACGTGGCGTGCCCATGACAGGTGGCGGGCTGAGAAGCTTAGCTAGCATGCCACCTGGTTCCCGCTGTTGCATTCGAAATTTCATAAAGATCCGACTGGACGTATCCGACTCCTGCCATCCGGCTTCCCGAGAGCCGAATGAGGTTTCCTTCAGAGGACCCGGAGGAGAAAACTATTGAGGCTCCTTGGCTCATCAGCCGCGGCGCCCCACCAGCTTCAGGGACTACTGTTAGAGTAATGGGCCACAGGTAACGTAACCCGAGCCCCAGAACCTTTCAAGACATCGGGGCCGGCGGTGCCCCTCAAGACGTCAAGATAGAACTCCGCCTTCTGCTGGCCGGCTAGCCGAGCGGCCGAATCCTGTAAGACGGCCATGCTCGAGAAGGCGGCTCCAAGGCAGGCCGACTCCTAGCAGACAGCCTCCAGAGAGGCCGGCTCCTAGCAGCCGGCCCATGGCGCCCTCACAGTCTGCGCCCCCCCATTAAGAAGACTGGACAGGGAGTGGATGCAGCGTAGCCCATCCCCCCGTATCCAGGGCCGAGCGTGACCATAGTGCTCCGTACAGGCGGAGATCTCCGCCCGGCGCAGCAATGTTGCCACTCCGCCCCTGACATCATTCCTCACAGGAGAAGCCCTGTTACCATGACCGCTTGTCAGTACGGCCCGAGGACGATGGGCCCTGCCGGTCAGCAAGAGCCCGGAAGACGGAGGGTGCCTCACCAGTCGGACCCGAGGGAGGCCAGCTCCTAGCAGTCCGCCCGTTATTTCCTCGGGGCCCCTCAACCATTAACCAGATAAGACGCGGGGTGGCTACAGTGACCTCCCACCAGGTGGCGGGACTGTAGCCATGCTCCACTGACCAAGCAAGCGTCATTAGCATCACGGCAACAGTAATCGGCAGCCGGCAAGACCCGCGAACGGCGGAGGCGGCCTGTCGGCTCCGTACCAGACCAGCCGGCGGGGCCCACCAGGCGGCGTGCCCCAGCAGTCGGCGGAGAAGCCGGCGACCAGAAAGACCGACAGCCGGGTCCCACACCCGGCCAGATTACCATTGTACCCCTGGTGGGTAGGCCTATATAAACCCCGAGGGCACCCATGCAAAGGGTTGGAACCTGTTAGAATTATACTCACATCTAGGGAAGAGGAAAGCAAGCCTTGCCTTCTTCTACCTTTGGCATACAGCTCGAGGAGCACCATTGTACTCACTAGTGCTTTAGTGATCATGCGGAGACCCCTTGGAGCAGGACTAGGGGTGTTATCTCCTAGGAGAGCCCTAAACCTGGGTAAAGTACACTGGCGTTTGTGTCTACACCTTATCCCGCTTCCAGGCACCGGCGACGTTCTACTCGCTCCCACCATGATAAGCCATCCATTGGCATATGTCGCACCCAACCCCTGATAGTGACAATAGTCGGGACCACTCCCGGTGATGACCATAGTTTGAGGAGTTTATGTATTCACCGTGTGTTAATGCTTTGTTCTGATTCTCTATTAAAAGGAGGCCTTAATATCTCTTAGTTTCCAATAGGACCCCGCTGCCACAGGAGGGTAGGACAAAAGATGTCATGCAAGTTCTTTCCATAAGCACGTATGACTATTTACGGAATACATGCCTACATTATATTGATGAACTGGAGCTAGTGCCGTATCACCCTACGTTATAACTGTCTCATGATGAATATCATCCAACAAGTCACCGATCCAATGCCTACGAATTTATCATATATTGTTCTTGCTAAGTTACTATTGCTATCATTATTGTTGCACTTGTTACAAACTATTGCTATCACTGTTACTGTTATCGTTGCTGCTGCTACTATTATCAAAACTATCATACTACTTTGCTACTGACCACTTTGTTGCAGATAATTAATCTCTAGGTGTGGTTGAATTGACAACTCAGCTGCTAATACCTTCAAATATTCTTTGGCTCCCCTTGTGTCGAATCTATAAATTTGGGTTGAATACTCTACCCCCGAAAATTGTTGTGATCCCCTATACTTGTGGGCTATCACCTGCTTCTTTAAATTCCCAAATACTCCCAAACCAATAGGGAGCCACCCAAAACACTTTTTCCGCTTCCGTAAGCTTCTGTTTTTTCGCGATCCCATCAGGAGGCCTTTTTCGGTACTCTCCCAGAGGGGGAATCTATCACAGAGGGCTTCTACATCATCATTGCCGCCTTCCGGTGATGCATGAGTAGTTCACCACAGACCTACGGGTCCATAGATAGTAGCTAGATGGCTTCTTCTCTCTCTTTGGTCTTCAATACAATGTTCTCCTTGATGTTCTTGGAGTTCTATCCGATGTAATATATTTTTGTGTTGTGTTTGTTGGGATCCGATGAATTGTGGGTTTATGATCTGAATATTCATGAGAGGTAATTGAGTCTTTTTTGAAGTTTATTATTCATGATTTTATATCTTTGTATTTCTCTCTAATCTATCTGTTTGGTTTGGCCAACTAGATTGATTTATCTTCAGTGGGAGAGGTGCTTTGATGGGTTCAATCTTGCGGTACTTGGTGTCTACTACGCAACTTTATTCTTGTAGACTCAACTTGGGCCTCCGAGCACAGAGTTTTGTAGGACGGTAGAAATTTTCCCTCGAGTGGATGACCTAAGGTTTATCAATTTGTGGGAGGCATAAGATGAAGATAGTCTCGCTCAAACAACCCTGCAACCAAATAACAAAGAATCTCTTGTGTCCCCAACACACCAAATACAATGGTAATTTGTATAGGTGCACTAGTTCGGCGAAGAGATGGTGATACAAGTGTAATATGGATAGTACATATTGATTTTTGTAATAGGAACGATAAAAACAGCAAGGTAGCAATTGATAAAACGGAGCACAAACGGGATTGCAATGCTTGAAAATGAGGCCTAGGGTCCGTACTTTCGCTAGTGCAATCTCCCAACAATGCTAATATAATTGAATCACATAACCATCCCTCAATGCGCGATGAAGAATCACTCCAAAGTTCCTATCTAGCGTAGAACATAAGAAGAAACTATTTGTAGCTATTCTTTCCGATCGATCTATCCAAGAGTTCATACTGAAATAACACCAAGTTATTCTTTCCGATTGATCTATCAAGAGTTCGTACTAAAAAAACACTAAGTTACACTTTCCGATCGATCCATCAAGAGTTCATACTAAAATAAAACCAAAGCAAAATCAGATTCATAATACTCAATCCAACACAAGGAACCTTTATTATGCAGTATGTCGCTTTTATTCTTTGCCATCACAAGTCCGTACAACGCTCAATTTTCTCTTACACTAAATGATCTAACACTTTTATAAGCAATTTTTATTGCCTTATTGCACCGATGACAACTTACTTGAAGGATTTTGCTCAATCCTTAGGTAGGTATGATGGACTCTTGAAAATAAAATTTGGGTTTAAGGGTTTTGGGATGCACAAGTAGTATCTCTACTTGGTGCGGAATTTTTGGCTAGCAAGGCTGAGGGGAAAGCACCACATGTTGAAGGATCTATGACAATATAACTTCTATGTGAATGTGAATAAACATAAACCATTACGTTGTCTTCCTTGTCCAACGGTCAACAATCTCTTCCTTATAGCAATCATTCAGGAATTGCTTGTATGACCAATATTGTGATTGTCAAGCTTCAAAAGATTTCACTTTCTAAACCCAATGTGAAGCTACTACTAGGCATGATATAATTTCAACTTCATGATATTCAATTCATTCAACAATTTACTCATAGGATATAGGTGAAGCACAAGAGTAAATGATGAGCTACTCCAAAAAGTTATAAGTGAAGATCAAGTAAATGGGTAGCTATTTGAGGACTCTCTCTTATTTAAAAGCTTCCAGATCTAAGTATTTTATTAAAACAGCAAGCAAAACAAAATGACATTCCAAGAATAGCACACATCATGTGAAGAAGCAAAAACTTAGGCTCAACCGATACTAACCAATAATTGTTGAAGAAGAAAGGTGGGATGCCTACCGGGGCATCCCCAAGCTTAGATGCTTGAGACTTCTTGAAATATTATCTTGGGGTGCCTTGGGAATCCCAAGCTTGAGCTTTTGTGTCTCCTTAATTCCTTTTATATCGCGGTTTCCCTAAATCTTAAAAACTTCACCCACACAAAACTCAACAAGAACTCGTGAGATAAGTTAGTATAAACCAGTGCAAAAACCTTATCATTCTCTACTGTAGCAAATCACTAAAATTATTATTCAACATTGCATACTAAATGCCTCTGCATATTTAATACCCCTATCCTCAAATAGAATCATTAAACAAGCAAACATATGCAAACAATGCAACATAACAGCAATCTGCCAAAATAGTACAGTCTGTAAAGAATGCAAGAGTATCAATACTTATTTAACTCCAAAAATTATGAAAAATTACCACAATGTAGAAATTTTGTCAGAGCTTATTGTGCAAAAAGTTTCAACATTTTATCACATTCCTACTTTTCTAGAGAATTTTTGCAACAACAATAAACTTTCTGTTTTGAAACAGCAACTCATAAACTTGCAAGATAAGCATGGTAAAGGATATCCTTGACATTTTATTGAAAAAAACATGCAAAACATTATTATAAATAATATAAAGAAAGTAATAACAAGATAAAATGACACTCCAAGCAAAACACATATCATGTGATGAATAAAAATATTGCTCCAAGTGAGGTTACCGATAATGTTGGAGACGAAAGAGGGGATGCCTTCCGGGGCATCCCCAAGCTTAGTTGCTTGGATATTCCTTGAATATTAACTTGGGGTGCCTTGGGCATCCCCAAGATTAGGGTCTTATCACTCCTTATTCTCCTCATATCGATGTCTCCCCCAAAACTTGAAACTTCAACCACACAAAACTTAATGAAACTTCCTGAGATAGGTTAGTATGATAAAGAGCAAACCATTTCACTTTGGTACTTTCAAAGACAATATTAATAATTTTTCTCACACAATGCCTACTGTAGTATATCATTTCCACAATTTATATTGAGCAATATAAGCCATAGAAACTAGAAAACAAGCAAACTATGCATTGAAAACAGAATCTGTCAAAAATAGAACAGTCTGTAGTAATCTGTACTCCAACCATACTTCTGCTACTCCAAAAATTCTGAAAAATTAGGAAATCCTGGGAAATTTGTCTATTAATCTTATGCAAAAAGAATCAGTATTTTATCACGCTTTTGTTAAAAAATAGATTTATTTTCCTGAGCGCAAAAGTTACTGTTTTTCAGCAAGATCAAATCAACTATCACCATAGACCATCCCAAAGGTCTTACTTGGCACTTTGTTGAAACGAAAGCAATAAAACATGATTACTACGGTAGCCTAATCATGTGAACACACAAAAAAGTAGGTAAAAGTGTTGGATTGTCTCCCAACAAGCGCTTTTCTTTAATTCCTTTTAGCTAGGCATGATGATTTCAATGATGCTGGCATAAAAGATAAGGATTGAAACACAAAGAGAGCACCATGAAGCATATGACTAGCACATTTAAGTCTAACCCACTTCCTATGCATAGTGATTTTGTGAGAAAACAACTCATGGGAACAAGAATCAACTAGCATAGGAAGGCAAAACAAGCATAACTTCAAAACTTTCAACACATAGAGAGGAAACTTGATATTATTGCAATTCCTACAAGCATAAGTTTCTCCCTCATAATAATTTTCAGTAGCATCATGAAGAAATTCAACAATATAACCATCACATAAAGCATTATTTTCATGACACAAAATCATAGTAAACTTATTACTCTCCACAGAAGCAAATTTCTTCTCATCAATAGTAGTGGGAGCAAACTCAACAAAATAACTATCATGAGAGTGAAAATTAATATCATGATGACAAGTTTCATGGTTATCATTATCATTTATATCATACATGTCATCACCATAATCATCATAGATAGCAACTTTGTTATCATAGCCAATTGAAACCTCATCCAAAATGGTGGATTTATCACTAAATAAAGTCATGACCTCTCCAAATCCACTTTTATCAATATACTCATCATAAATAGGAGGCATGCAATCATTATAACAAATTTGCACATCAAAACTTGGGGGACTAGAAATATCATCTTCATCAAACATAGCATCCCCAAGCTTATGGCCTTGCATACCATTAGCATCATGGATATTCAAATAATTCATACTAACAACTTTGCAATCATGCTCATCATTTATACCAAACATTTTATTGAATTATTCTTCTATTAATTGACCACAATTTTCCTTTCCATCATTTTCACAAAATACATAATAAAGATGAATAATATGATGCAACCTCAATTCCCTTTTTTGTAGTTTTCTTTTTATAAACCAAACTAGTGATAAACAAGAAACTAAAAGATTCGATTGCAAGATCTAAAGATATACCTTCATGCACTCACCTACCTGGCAATGGCGCTAGAAAAGAGCTTGATGTCTACTATGCAACTTTTTTCTTGTAGACTCGTGTTGGGTCTCCAAGCGCAGAATTTTGTAGGACAATAGCAATTTTCCCTCAAGTGGATGGCCTAAGGTTTATCAAGCCGTGGGAGGTGTAGGATGAAGATAGTCTCTCTCAAAGAACCCTGCAACCAAATAACAAAGAGTCTCTTGTGTCCCCAACACACCAAATACAGTGGTAATTTGTATAGGTGCACTAGTTCGGCAAAGAGATGGTGATACAAGTGTAATATGGATAGTAGATATTGATTTTTGTAATAGGAACGATAAAAACAGCAAGGTAGCAATTGATAAAATGGAGCACAAACGGTATTGCAATGCTTGAAAATGAGGCCTAGGGTCCGTACTTTCGCTAGTGCAACCTCCCAACAATGCTAATATAATTGGATCACATAACCATCCCTCAACGTGCGATGAAGAATCACTCCAAAGTTCCTATCTAGTGAAGAACATAAGAAGAAATTGTTTGTAGCTATTCTTTCCGATCAATCTATCCAAGAGTTCGTACTCAAATAACACCAAGTTATTCTTTCTGATCGATCTATCAAGAGGTCATACTAAAATAACACTAAGTTACTCTTTTCGATCGATCTATCAAGAGTTCGTACTAAAATAACACCAAAGCAAATTCAGATTCATAATACTCAATCCAACATAAAGAACCTCAAAGAGTTCCCCAAGATTTATACTGAAGAAACCAAGATGGGAATGTGCATCAACCCCTATGCATAGATTACCCCAATGTCACCTCGGGAATCCGCGAGTTGAGTGCCAAAACACATATCAAGTGAATCAATATGATACCCCATTGTCACCACAGGTATTCATATGCAAGACATATATCAAGTGCTCTCAAATCCATAAAAGTATTCAATCTGATAAAATGAAATCTCAACGGGAAAACTCAATTCATCACAACAAGATAGAGAGGGAGAAACACCATATGATCCGACTATATTAACAAAGCCCGCGATAAAACAAGATCGTGATGTCTCAAGAACACGAGAGAGAGAGAGAATAAACACATAGCTACTGGTACAAACCCTCAGCCCCGAGGGTGGACTACTCCCTCCTCATTGTGGTGGCCGCCGGGATGATGAAGATGGCCACCGGTGATGATTCCCCCCTCTGGCGGAGTGCGGGAACGGGGTCTAGATTGGTTTTCGGTGGCTACACAGGCTTGTGGAGGCGGAACTTCTCATCTAGGTTTACCCCAAGGGTTTTTGGAATATTTGGGAATTTATAGGGCGAAGAAGGGGTGCGGGAGGCCACCGAGGTGGGCACAATCCAGCTGGGCACGCCTGGGCCCCCAGGCGTGCCCTGGTGGGTTGTGCCCCCTCGGGGCACCCCCAGGTGCCGCTCTGGCCCACTGGTGGTCTTTTGGTCCGTAAAAAATCCACAAAAGGTTTCGCGGTGTTTGGACTCCGTTTGATATTGATTTCCTGCGATGTAAAAAACAAGCAAAAACAGCAACTGGCACTGGGCACTGGGTCAATAGGTTTGTCCCAAAAGATGATATAAAGTTGCTATAAAATGATTGTAAAACATCCAAGAATGATAATATAACAGCATGAATACTTCATAAGTTATAGATACATTGGAGACGTATCAGTACTCTCTATCCCAGTGACAGAAAGGGACACGACGTGTATTTGTATTGTTGCCATTAAGGGTAAAATGATGGGGTTTATTCATATTAATTGACTTTACTTTGTCTACATCATGTCATCTTGCTTAAGGCATTACTCTATTTTTCATGAACTTAATACCATATATGCATGCTGGATAGCGGTCGATTGGTGGAGTAATAGTAGTAGATTGCGGGTAGGAGCCGGTCTACTTGTCTCGGAATGATGCCTATATTCATGATCATTGCCTTGGATATCGTCATAACTACGCACTTTTCTATCAATTGCCCAACAGTAATTTGTTCACCCACCATATGTTATGTGTTCGAGAGAGAAGCCTCTAGTGGAAACTATGGCCCCGGGTCTACCTTTATCATATTACAAAAACCAAATTACCCTTGCGGCATTTTTTATCTTTTATTTTTGTGTTGCAATTTATTTATCTACCACTACAAGATTTGATCCTTGCAAGTAACACGTTGGGTGCAAGTGTTTGCTTTTGTGTGTACAGGTGTTGTCCATGAGGCTTTGCGTGATTCTCCTATTGCTTCGATAAACCTTGGTTCTCATTGAGGGAAATACTTATCTCTACTATACTGCATCTCCCCTCCTCTCCAGGGGAAAATCCCAGCACATCTCACAAGTAGGAAGCCCAGCCTCTATTACTGAATGCTTGGTTTCATTTATATGAATGGAACAGGGGACATGGTGCCTTTCCTTCTAAAAAGGAATTAAAAAATACATGTTATTTAATTTTGTCAGTACTTTGACAAATATTATGAGTAAATGTTTTATCACTTTATGAATATGAGATGCATTAATGAGTAAATACTCTAATCACTGTCAGACTTTGTTGGGATTATTATAAGAAAGTAAAATAAACACTCTTAGAATTATACACAATAGCTTGAGCAGCACTTACAGATGCAAACTTTCATGCATACACACATACACTATGTACTCGACGTTAACGTGTCCTCCCATCGAATGAACATCTTCGAAAAGAGTATACTACTTTTCTCGGCCCATCGAAGATGTAAAAACACCCGTCTACCAACCTAAAGAAGTGAATGCACTTGTTGTGCTTGTTACCACGGAGATGGTGAACGCCGCACATGGGGAATGCACATGTGACGAGCTGCCTTCTCATCTACGCACCAAGTGCGCATGTTGCTCCGCGTAATGAAGCCAAATGATGCATTCCCTGCACCTCATTTGGCTCCATTATGCAGTGCAACAGGCAAGCTGGTGGTGCACGAAAAGAGCAATGAGCGCCAACTTTATCATGGCAACACACCAAGATGGCGAAGGGATCCTCCTTCGTGACCATCTCCTTTGAGAGTGGTTCCAAGACTGACCGCTCATGGATGTTGAGCAGCAAGGCAATGGTGAGTTGTTCATACATGACAATGGAGTGGGTTTGGGGAGTGAGGGAGTCCTGGATTAGGGGGTGTTCGGGTAGCCGGACTATACCTTCAGCCGGACTCCTGGACTATGAAGATACAAGATTGAAGACTTCGTCCCGTGTCCGGATGGGACTTTCCTTGGCGTGGAAGGCAAGCTTGGCGATGCGGATATTCAAGATCTCCTACCATTGTAACTGACTCTGTAACCCTAACCCTATCCGGTGTCTATATAAACCGGAGGGTTGTAGTCCGTAGGCGAAAAACTCCATATACAACAATCATACCATAGGCTAGCTTCTAGGGTTTAGCCTCCTTGATCTCGTGGTAGATCTACTCTTGTACTACCCATATCATCAATATTAATCAAGCAGGATGTAGGGTTTTACCTCCATCAAGAGGGCCCGAACCTGGGTAAAACATCGTGTTCCCTGCCTCCTGTTACCATCCGGCCTAGACGCACAGTTCGGGACCCCCTACCCGAGATCCGCCGGTTTTGACACTGACATTGGTGCTTTCATTGAGAGTTCCTCTGTGTCGTCGCCTTTAGGCCTGAAGGCTCCTTTGATCATCAACAACGATGCGGTCCAGGGTGAGACTTTGCTCCCCGGACAGATCTTCGTCTTCGGCGGCTTCGCTTTGCGGGCCAATTTGCTCGGCCACCTAGAGCAGATCGAAAGCTACGCCCCTGGCCATCAAGTCAGGTTTGGAAGCTTAAACTACACGGCTGACATCCGCGGAGACTTGATCTTCGATGGACTCGAGCCACGGCCAAGCGCGCCGCACTATTTCGAGAGGCATGATCTAGCTCTGCCCCCGGACAGTGTCCTGGAGGCCGCACACGCATCGGTTCTGACCCCTAACTCGGAGCCTATTGCACCAATCGAGGATGAGCGGTCGGACGTCACCTCGGGGGCTGCGATCCCAAAAGCGATCGAGCCGAACGCAAGCCCCGCACTCTGCACGACCCGTGACTCCGAGGATCCGGACTCCTCCCCGGACTCCGAACCCCCTGCGCCCCTGCTAATCGAATCCGATTGGGCGCCGATAATGGAGTTCACTGCCGCAGACATCTTTCAGCATTCGCCTTTTGGCGACATCCTGAATTCTCTTAAGTCTCTCTCTTTATCAGGAGAGCCCTGGCCGGACTACGGTCAGCGAGGGTGGGATACAGGCGATGAGGAAATTCAAAGCCCACCCACCACCCACTTTGTAGCCACTGTCGACGATCTAACTGACATGCTTGACTTCAGCTCCGAAGACATCGAGGGCATGGACGACGATGTAGGAGACGAACAAGAACCAGCACCTGTAGGTCGCTAGAAGGCCACCTCGTCATATGACATATATATGGTGGATACTCCAAAAGATGGAGATGGCGATGGAACAGTGGGGGATGACGCCCCCAAGAAACAGTCAAAGCGCCAGCGTCAGCGGCGCCGCTCTAAATCCCGCCAAAACAAAAACGGTGATTCCGGCACGGAAGATAATACTACCCCGGATAGCGCCAAAGAACACCCACCTCAGCAAGATTCGGCACAGGAAGATGGAAAAGCCAGCCCTCATGATAGAGCGGCAGATCGAGAGGTCGAGGATGATAACTATACGCCTCCCTCCGAAGACGAGGAAAGCCTCGATGAAGACAAATTCGTCATACCATCAGACCCCGCCGAACAAGAGTGTTTTAAACACAGGCTTTTAGCCACGGCAAGCAGCCTCAAGAAAAAGCAGCAACAGCTTAGAGCTGCCCAAGATTTGCTAGCTGACAGATGGACTGAAGTCCTTGCGGCCGAAGAGTATGAACTCGAACGCCCCTCCAAGAGTTACCCGAAGCGCAGGTCGCTACCCCGATTAGAGGAGGAAGCACCTACATCACCAGCGCATGACATGGCAGACCGGCCACCTCGCGGCCGCGACAGAGAGGCCTCTCGGCCCTCCACCCAAGCCATGCCCCGACGCCGCTCAACTAAGGCACGAGAAAATGCGCCCGACCTGCGAGACATACTGGAGGATAAGGCAAGACAAACAAGATCGATCTACGGATCGCGCAGGCGCCCTACGGCATGTGACAATGATCTTCACTCCGGATACAACAAATCCGGCCGGGCCGAACACAACAGACATAGCTCTTCCAAGCTGCGTTGTGATATAGCCCAGTACAGAGGCGCCGCACACCCGCTATGCTTCACGAATGAAGTAATGGATCATAAAATCCCAGAGGGTTTCAAATCCGTAAACATTGAATCATATGATGGCACAACAGATCCGGCGGTATGGATCGAGGATTATCTCCTTCACATCCACATGGCACGCGGCAATGATCTACACGCCATCAAATACCTCCCGCTCAAACTTAAAGGACCGGCCCGGCATTGGCTTAACAGCTTGCCAGTAGACTCAATCGGTTCTTGGGAGGACTTGGAAGCCGCATTCCTCGACAACTTCCAGGGCACTTACGTGCGACTGCCGGATGCCGACGACTTAAGCCACATAATTCAGCAGCCAGAGGAATCGGCCAGACAATTCTGGACACGATTCCTAACAAAGAAAAACCAGATAATCGACTGTCAGGACGCAGAGGCCCTAGCAGCCTTCAAGCATAACATCCGCGACGAGTGGCTTGCCCGGCACCTGGGACAGGAAAAGCCGAAATCCATGGCAGCCCTCACGACACTCATGACCCGCTTTTGCGCGGGAGAAGACAGCTGGCTAGCTCGCAGTAACAACTTATCAAAGAACCCTGGTAATTTAGATACCAAGGACAAAAGTGGCAGGACACGTTGGAATAAGCAAAAACGCCGCGTTAACAGCGACAACAATGAAGACACGGCAGTCAATGCCGGATTCAAAGGCTATAAATCCGGTCAACGGAAAAAGCCATTCAAAAAGAATACTCAGGGCCCGTCCAGTTTGGACCGAATACTCGATTGCTAGTGCCAGATACATGGCACCCCCGAAAGGCCATCCAATCACACTAACAGAGATTGTTGGGTGTTCAAGCAGGCAGGCAAGTTAAGGGCCGAAAACAGAGACAAGGGGCTGCACAGCGACGACAAGGAGCCCAAGCCGCCGAACAACAATGGACAGAAGGGCTTTCCCCCACAAGTGCGGACGGTGAACATGATATACGCAACCCACATTCCCAAGCGGAAGCGTGCACTACGGGACGTATACGCGATGGAGCCAGTCGCCCCAAAGTTCAACCCATGGTCCTCCTGCCCGATCACTTTTGATCGAAGGGACCATCCCACTAGCATCTGTCATGGCGGCTTCGCCGCATTGGTTCTCGACCCAATCATCGACGGATTTCATCTCACAAGAGTCCTCATGGACGGCGGCAGTAGCCTGAACATGCTTTATCAGGATACAGTGCGGAAAATGGGCATAGATCCCTCAAGGATTAAGCCCACAAGAACGACCTTTAAAGGCGTTATACCAGGTGTAGAAGCCAACTGTACAGGCTCAGTAACACTTGACGTGGTCTTCGGATCCCCGGACAATTTCCGAAGCGAAGAGTTAATCTTCGATATAGTCCCGTTTCGCAGTGGCTATCACGCCCTGCTCGGACGAACCGCATTCGCAAAGTTCAATGCGGTGCCGCACTACGCATATCTCAAGCTCAAGATGCCAGGCCCTCGAGGAGTAATTACGGTCAACGGAAACACCGAATGCTCCCTCCGTACGGAGGAGCATACGACGACTCTCGCAGTGGAGGTACAAAGTAGCCTTCTCAGGAAATTCTCCAGTCCGGCCATTAAAAAGCCAGACACTGCCAAGCGCGCCTGGAGTAACCCACAGCAGGACCGCCTGGCACACTCTGAGCAAGCGTAGCAATGCGGCCCCAACCCTAGCTTTCGCGACGTAGCGAAACCAGTACCTCGCGTACATAACTACGCCCTTGAAATACCATGGGCACAGGGGAAGGGGCACAATAACGGCACGCCCAAAATACGGCTTAAAACGTACTAGGGGCTGCCGGATTCTTTTTTTAATTTTTTCTTACTTTCAGGACTCCATACTTCGGACGACCTGTTCGGCAATTCGACTGTCGCACAAACGATGCAAGATCCAGGGAGGCAGACAAGCCATGCCGCATTATGGAACTCCCAGGTGGTCTCTGTTACGAGCATTATACCTGCTTTAAATACAATTCTGTGGCCTGCCCCTGGTCAGGACATACTGAATAGTCCAATATCTTTTGCTTACCGCACTATTTGTATCGTTCGGCTTTGATAAATAGCCTCTCTATAAACAATGCTTAGCTTCTTGCCTATTTTTTGCATTATCTTCTTTTCACATTTATGTTTATTAAATGACATGATTGCACCCGTACACCATGGTACGGCAAACACGCCAGGGGCTTCAGTACCCCTCACAATGGTGTGAGAAGTCCATACACTTTCACAAGTGTGGCACCCCGAACTTATAGCACTATATGCATCGGCTCCGAATCATGATTTGGGTCAATAGTTGGGTTTGCCCGGCTCCTATGTTTTGGTGCCTTACGTTCCGCTCTATCGGCTAAGGTAGCACTAGGAGAACCACTACGATTGTGCCCCGGTTCAGCTGGGTTAAGCACCTCAGTGGAAAAAGCTAAAACTGACTGTCATGATGAGGCGAGAGACCGGTCGCTATTCGAGAGGTTTTTCAAGTCCCTAAAGACTTATGCCGCTTCGAGCGAGAAGCTGGCTTTGTCCGGCCAAGGCATGGGTAGCGCCCCGAACTCGGTCTTCCGAACTAGGGGCTTCGCCGAAATTTAAAATTATAGAGTTCTATGGCTAAGTGAGAGTGTTCAAGCATTATAGTCCGATTGCCTGGTTTGTTGTGCTGAGCGCCTCCCTCAAAGGACCCAACTATGGGAAAAAGAGCGCTCAGGTTTATCCCGAACACCCCAGCACTAGTGGCATGGGGGCAGAAGCCGACGACTGGCCATCTCTCAATTTTTTGATAAACGGCCGCACAGAAAGTAATATTTTAAATTCAATAAGCATTGCTTAGCGCATATGAACAAGTTTTCAGCGCACAGGATAAACACGAGCGAGTTCATTCAAAAATCACATCCTTGGTACATTCATCCGCCACAAGGTGGGCACCTGCAAGTACATCCTTGTAGTAGTTCTCGGGCTTGCGATGCTCCTTCCCCGGTGGCGGCCCGTCCTTCACAAGCTTCTCACCGTCCAGCTTACCCCAGTGCACCTTTGCACGGGCAAGGGCCCGACGGGCACCTTCGATGCAGACGGAGCGCTTGATGACCTCGAGCCTCGGACAGGCCTCCACCAGCCGCCGCACCAACCCGAAATAGCTCCCAGGCAGGGCCTCTCCGGGCCACAGCCGAACTATGAAGCCCTTCATGGCCTGTTCGGCCGCCTTGTGGAGCTCAACCAGCTGTTTCAGCTGGTCGCTCAAAGGCACAGGGTGTCCGGCCTCAGAATACTGAGACCAGAACACCTTCTCCGTCGAGCTGCCCTCTTCAGCTCGGTAGAATGCGGTGGCATCAGATACGCTGCGGGGAAGATCTGTGAATGCCCCTGGAGAGCTCCGGATTCGGGTAAGTAACAAGTAGTTTACTTTTATATTTCTGCTTTGCATGATGAATGCCTTACCCGCTGCTATCTTCCTCATCTCCTCCAACTCTTGGAGGGCCTTTTGGGCTTCGGCCATGGCAGACTTGGCAGTCTCAAGGGCCGTCGCAAGCTCGGATGCTTGCGCCTTTGACTCAAGCTCCAAACTCTCATGTTTTTTCATGAGAGCCTGAAGCTCTTGCTGCACCTCGCCGACCTGAGCCCCAAGTCTGTCTCGCTCGGTGCGCTCCGCGGCCGTTTTCTTTTCGGCCTCAGATAGCGCCTGCTTAAGGGTCGCCACCTCAGTCGTGGCCCCTACAATAAGCAGTACAATCCTGTTATTTTTTTTGCAATCACGCCTTTTTATAGGCACTTTTTCTGTAAAGTATTTCTTACCTTCTCTCTCCTCGAGCCGCCGCTTGGCAAGGCCGAGCTCTCGCTCGGTCCGCTCGAGGTCCTGCTTCAGGACACCCACCTCCGCAGTCAATGCGGCGGTGGATAGCAGCGAAGCCTGCATACGCATATTGACTCTTTTTTGTTAGACTCCAGCGAAAATTAATAGATCCTCTATTCGGCTTTTCTTTCCGAACGCCAAACAGAGCATCAGGGGCTACTGTCTATGCGGTAATATTTTTACATATTTTTACTTACCTCGAAGCCTGTTAGAAGGCTAGCACAAGCTTCAGTTAGTCCGCTCTTGGTGGACTGAACCTTCTGGATCACCGTACTCATAATAGTACGGTGCCCCTCATCGATGGAGGCGCCGTCAAGCACCTCAAGCAGATTGTCCGGCACCTCCGGTTGGACGGAGGCCGCTGGCTCAGAAGGCTTGCTCCTCTTGGAAGGAGTTCGCCTACCGCGGTCCAGAACTGTGGAAGATTCCGGCGCGGTGTCCGGCACAAAGCCGGACTTGGAGCCCTGGGGGGCCTTATCCCCTTCACTCCTGGAGTCCGGGAGGTTGCCTTGCGGCTCCTCCGGGACCACCTCCTCCTGCCCCGGAGCTTGTCGCGACGCCACTTCGGCGTCGTCTGTAGTGCGGGGGGAGACAGCGGGCGGAACTGAGTTCACGTCCGATGAGTCCAGGGAGCCGCCCGACGATTCGTTGAATTTGGCCTGGGGCGGGCTGCATAATTACGTTCGACACTAGGGAAAGCTATGCACCAAAGGAACATCATGAGTTACTCTGATGTCCGAACTTACGATTTCGCCGGACGCTTGGTCCTGTTTGGCCACTCCTCTTCGCCCTCTTCGGCGTCGGGAGAGTAGTCCGGCAGAGGGGTCTTCCTTTTCCTAGACCCCTCGGCCTCCCCCGTTGGGGCGGCCTTCCTCTTCTCTCCTCCCTCTGCTGGGGGGGAGAGTTTTCTTCTTCCTCCTCCTCGTTTTCACGGGAAGAGGGCGTCTCGGACTCGTCGGATGACGAATCCAACACCACCACGTTACGGGCACTCCTTCGAGTCCCCGTGGTCTTCTTCTTCTTGGTCTTCTTCTCCGGCACCACATAAGGCGCCGGAACCAGCAGCTTCACTAGTAGAGCTGGGGCTGGGTCTTCGGGCAGCGGAGCCGGACAGTTAATCGGTCCGGATATCGCCCGCCAAGCCTGTCAAAGGTAAGGGAGTTTAGATCCCGCATAGAGTCAAACTATGAAGAAAGCTTAACATCATGTAAAAGGTGAAGATAGCTTAGCTCGCTAGCGTGACGCTGCGAGCTGTATCCGCGGTCCTTGGAAGCGGATGCGGGAGCCTCGGCGCCCTTGAATAGCACCTTCCAGGCATCTTCGTACATCGTGTCGAAGAGCCTGCTAAGGGTTTGGTGCTGCGCCGGGTCGAACTCCCACAGATTAAAATCCCGTTGTTGGCACGGGAGGATCCGGCGGACGAGCATAACCTGGATTACATTAACAAGCCGGATTGTCTTGTTCACCAGGGACTGGATGCATGTTTGCAATCTGGTCACCTCTTTTTCATCACCCCACGACAGGCCCGTCTCTTTCCAGGACATAAGTCGCGTGGGGGGTCCGGATTGGAACTCGGGGGCTGCGGTCCATTTCGGATTGCGTGGCTCGGTGATGTAAAACCACCCGGATTGCCACCCCTTTAGGGTCTCCACAAAAGAGCCCTCCAACCATAGAACGTTAGCCATCTTGCCCGCCATGGCGCCTCCGCACTCCGCCTGGCTGTCGCGCACCACCTTGGGCTTGACGTTGAAGGTCTTGAGCCAGAGGCCGAAATGAGGGTGGACGTGGAGGAAAGCCTCGCACATGACGATAAACGCCGAGATGTTGAGGATGAAGTTCGGGGCCAGATCATGGAAATCTAGGCCATATTAGAACATGAGCCCCCGGACAAATGGGTGGAGTGGAAAACCCAGTCCGCAGAGGAAGTGGGGGAGAAATACTACCCTCTCATGGGGCCTTGGGGTGGGGAGAAGTTGCCCCTTTTCGGGAAGCCGGTGCGCGATGTCCTTGGACAGGTATCCAGCCTTCCTTAGCTTCTTGACTTGGCCCTCCGTAGCTGAGGAGACCATCCACTTGCCTCCCGCTCCGGACATTGCTGGAGAAGGTTGAGGTGGGAAGTGCGGGCTTGGGCGCTGGAGCTCGAGTGCGCAGGAGATGGATAGGCAAAGGAGGAAGAAGGTGTAGGTAAAAAGGTGGATCCTTATCCCCTTATATGGGCGGATGCGGTTGTGCGTCCCCACCAGCCTAGTAAAACTCGCTTGCCTCCCAAGCGCCGTGATAAATGGCGCGGTTGGGTTACCCACGTCCGTATTGATGAGAATCCCGTAAAGGGGGTACACGATCTCTGCTTTGACAAGACATGCCAAGGAAACCGCCTCGCAAAACATGCTGAGGTGGAAAAGTAAAAACGATTCGAGTAAAGGACTTGGCCGTAGTGTGATGACACACTGTGGAATACGTCAGCAGTTTTGATTTGTGTTAATATTATTCTCTCTATGGCGATATGTGGAAGCTTATTTTGCAGAGCCGGACATTACTCTTGGTGTTTACAATCTTCTATGAAGGACTTGGAGGAGGAACCCGCCTTGCAATGCCGAAGACAATTTGCGCGCCGAACTTGTCGTCATTGAAGCCTGGTTCAGGGGCTACTGAGGGAGTCCTGGATTAGGGGGTGTTCGGGTAGCCGGACTATACCTTCAGCCGGACTCCTGGACTATGAAGATACAAGATTGAAGACTTCGTCCCGTGTCCGGATGGGACTTTCCTTGGCGTGGAAGGCAAGCTTGGTGATGCGGATATCCAAGATCTCCTACCATTGTAACCGACTTTGTGTAACCCTAACCCTATCCGGTGTCTATATAAACCGGAGGGTTGTAGTCCGTAGGCGAAAAACTCCATATACAACAATCATACCATAGGCTAGCTTCTAGGGTTTAGCCTCCTTGATCTCGTGGTAGATCTACTCTTGTACTACCCATATCATCAATATTAATCAAGCAGGACATAGGGTTTTACCTCCATCAAGAGGGCCCGAACCTGGGTAAAACATCATGTTCCCTGCCTCCTGTTACCATCCGGCCTAGACGCACAGTTCGGGACCCCCTACCCGAGATCCGCCGGTTTTGACACCAACAGGGAGGCTGAAAGAGAATGAGCTAACTAGTCATGGAGGTGGTCATCTATTCGGCCATGGCAATGGATGTGGAGGCTGTGAAAATAGAGGATGAGCTATTTGGCGGGTGGAGGGGAAAAGTGGCGTCAATGCCTGATGGCAGTTAGCACACGCCGACCGCCATTAATCAACAAGCAGTAGGACTGAAATGTTGTGTCTGCCTTCGTCAGGCGATGAGATGAGCCGCTCGGACCGGTAGACTATTCTAGAGATCCTATAAGTACCAGCAATTTGTTCGATAACTGATTAATGCCATACTTGCAATGCAGTATGTACTGCGTTCTAGACTTCCTGTGTTCGAGCGACAAGAAGCACAATTTCTTTCCTGTTTTAAATTAATTAGATAGTGTAGGGGTTCACCAAAATTATCAGGAACGCTATCAGAAAGTAGATTGACTGCTTTCAGAAAAAAAAATATGTACACTTTCAACACTAGATTAGTCAGGTTAAAAAACAATCGATTATTTTTCTTATTATATTTCAAGACATTGCCATGCTCAACATTTTCTGTGACACTACTTATCGTCCCTGAAAATGGACATGCCTAGTGACACCCAATACCGTCGCCCAAAATCACGCCAGAACGTCGCCAAAGTTAGCTAGGGTGCTGCCCTGCGAGGAAAACACCTCGTGACGATGGACCGTCACAGTAAGTGATTTTAGGCAACGTTTCCTATTTCCTCGCCAGGGTTTTTGTCATTGAATAGACGAAATTTTATAGTGTGAGGTTCAACAATGCCTCCAACTTAACTAAATGGCCCTGTTGGAACCGCCAACTCCTCGCCTCACTCCTCCTAGCTCTCTCTGTCGCTGTAGCTCTCATCGAGGAAGAAGAAGATCAGAGGAAGAAGAACGAGATTCAGAGAAGTTTAGAAAAGTGGTGGACACAGGAGTTTTTCCGGCGCTCGAACGCCTCCTTCCTTTCCTCGAGCACGAACTCGACTTGTCGCACTGTTACAACGCCACCGTGTGGCTTTATACCCCGAGCCAGCGCACCGGGCACGCACCCACGCCTCCACTCGCACCCCGATCGTGCCCGCGCTCTCCGCGCTCTGACTGCGCCCGAACACGCGCTTCTCACGGTGAGCCTCGCTGGATTGCGCCCGATCGGACCGCACGGCTCGCTAACAGACTCACACACACAGGCACGCCTACGGTGTACACTTGCACGGCCACCCCGTGCACCACACGCACGCACGCACACACTACTCGCCGCGGACCCGACGCGCCCGACCCGGCCAGCCCGCGCCCATACACGCACTGGTCGTGTCCGGTGCATCCCCGCGGCTTATTTGCCCTAACATTCGCACCCTAAGCCGCGGCTCAGAGCAGCCCGGCGTCCTCGACGTCGCCGTCGTCCACCAGCAAGGCCCGCTCCGCCGCCGGCGCCTTCTTCCACTGCGGGCACTCAACCTTGAAATGCCCGCGTTCACCGCACTTGTAGCAGCGGCCGTGCCGGTTCCCGCCGACACCCGACGCCTCGCTGCGCGCCCCATCGTCGTCATCCCGAGCTCCGCCTCGCTGCCACTCGCGCGCCCGCCATTGTGCCACGGTGAACATGAGCGCGCCATCCGCTTGCTCGCCGTCTGCTTGCCCCCGACGCCGCAGACGCTCGTCGAAAGCTTTCAGCCGCCCCAGTGCGTCCTTGAACGCCATGGCGTCGACGTCACAGAACTGCTGGATCCCGGCCACCGCCAGGTACAGGCGGTTCGGCACCGAGTCGAGCAGCTTCTTGACGAGGGCGGCGTCCTCCAGGGTTGAGCCCAACGCGGCGTAGCGCGCCGCCATCCCACCGAGCCTGCCGGCGATGTCATCCAGAGTCTCAGCGTCCTCCATGCGCAGCAGCTCAAATTCCCCGTGCAAAGTGCCCAGCCGCGCCGCTCGCACACGATCCGCACCGATGAACCGTGCCTTCAGAGCAGCCCACACCTCCGCGGCGGTCTTCTTCGCCGCCACCTGCAGCAACAGGTTCTCCGCGAGCGCGCCGAGAAGGTATGCCCTCGCCGGCTTGTCCTTCTTGGCGATCACGGCCGCCGCTGCATCCTCCGGCACGACCACCGCCGCCCACAGCCCTGCCGCGTCGAGATTTGCCTCCATCTTGATCGCCCATGCCGTGTAATTCTCGCCGGTGAGCTGCGGCACCGCCTGCAGCAGCGATCCGCCGGTTCCGCCGGTGTACGGGACGATGGACATCGCCGGCGCGCCCTGACCAGAACGTGGCTCTGATACCAATTGTTGGAACCGCCAACTCCTCGCCTCACTCCTCCTAGCTCTCTCTGTCGCCGTAGCTCTCACCAAGGAAGAAGAAGATCAGAGGAAGAAGAACGAGATTCAGAGAAGTTCAGAAAAATGGTGGACACAGGAGTTTTTCTGGCACTCGAACGCCTCCTTCCTTTCCTCGAGCACGAACTCAACTTGTCGCACTGTTACAACGCCATCGTGCGGCTTTATACCCTGAGCCAGCGCACCGGGCACGCATCCACGCCTCCACTCGCACCCCGATCGTGCCCGTGCTCTCCGCGCTCTGACCGCGCCCGCGCCACACCCGAATGCACGCTTCTCATGGTGAGCCTTGCCGGATCGCGCCCGATCGGACCGCACGGCTCGCCAACAGACTCACACACACACGCACGCCTACGATGTACACTTGCACGGCCACCCCGTGCACTACACGCACGCACGCACACATTACTCGCCGCGGACCCAACGCGCCCGACCCGGCCAGCCCGCGCCCATACACGTGCTGGTCATGTCCAGTGCATCGCCGCGGCTTATTTGCCCTAACAGGCCCTTCAATCCTGGGATCGCACTGAGGAAAACACCCTAGGAGTGAATTCATGGTGTCATCTATAGAGTTAAGGGCATCTCCAGCCGTTGTCCCCCAGGACGCATAAAAATCGCCCCCTGGGGGCGAGCCGGCGATACACTCGGCGCTGGGGGCAGTTTTGCGCCCAGTCGTCGCCCCCAGCTCGCCCCCAGGCGCCGAAATTGGCCCACTTTGCAGCCCAATTTCGGCGAATAAAGGGCCCATATGGGCGAGAATTGGCCCATATTCGGCATGGTTTCGCCGTGTCTCGGCGTTCAATTATCAACACAATTATTTCTTATCACATATTTCATCACAGAAAAATCAAATACTTCAACAAAATAGTACAACAACAAATAGTTCAATACAAATTATATAGTTCAACAAATAAAAACTCGTATTTCATCACACGGCCTCCCCCTTGAGCCTCCATAGGTGCTCAATCAGATTTTTCTACAGTTGATGATGCACCTGTGGGTCTCGGATCTCCTGACGCATACTGAGATAGGCAGTCCACGTTGCCGGTAGCTGGTGATCAACTTCGGCTAGAGGACCCTGCCTCTAGTATGGTTCAGTGTCAAACACTAGGTCTTCTTGCTCGCTCTCGATGATCATGTTGTGCAAGATGACACAGCAAGTCATAATCTCCCACATTTGATCTTTGGACCAGGTCTGAGCGGGGTACCGAACAACAGCAAATCGAGATTGGAGCACACCAAATGCCCGCTCGACATCCTTCCTGCAAGCCTCCTGAAGCGTCGCAAACCAGGCGTTCTTGCCTCCTACCATAGGGTTTGAGATCGTCTTCACAAATGTCGACCATCTCGGATAGATGTCGTCAGCTAGATAGTACCCCTTGTTGTATTGGTGCCCATTGATCTCGAAGTTCACCGGAGGAGAATGGCCCTCAACGAGCTTGGCAAAAATAGGAGAGCACTGCAGCACGTTGATGTCATTGTGAGTTCCTGGCATACCAAAGAAGGAGTGCCAAATCCAGAGGTCCTGTGTGGCTACCGCCTCAAGCACCACATTGCAACCGCCTTTGGCGCCTTTGTACATCCCCTGCTAACCAAATGGGCAGTTCTTCCATTTCCAATGCATGCAGTCGATGCTTCCAAGCATCCCAGGAAATCCTCTTGCTGCATTCTGGGCTAGGATCCAAGCAGTGTCTTCCGCATTGGGTGTTCTCAAGTATTGTGGCCCAAACACTGCCACCACTGCCCGACAGAACTTGTAGAAACACTCTATGCTGGTGGACTCGGCCATGCGCCCATAGTCGTCGAGTGAATCACTGGGAGCTCCATATGCAAGCATCCTCATCGCTGTCGTGCACTTCTGGATGGAGGTGAATCCAAGAGCGCCAGTGCAATCCATCTTGCACTTGAAGTGGTTGTCAAACTCCTGGATGGAATTCACAATCCCGAGGAAGAGCTTTCGGCTCATCCGATAACGGCACCGAAATGTTCTCTCGCCATGAAGTGGAGCATCGGTGAAGTAGTCGGAGTAGAGCATGCAGTAGACTTGGAGACGATGCCGGTTCTTTGCTTTCACCCGCCCCGGTGCCGAGCCACCTCGCCGCGGCTTTTCATTGCTCGCCAGCAGCTAGGCGAGGGCGGCGAGCACCATGAGATGCTCTTCTTCCTGGACGTCGGCCACGGCTTCCTCCTCCAGCAGCGCGGCGAGCTCTTCCTCCTCATCCGAGTCCATCGCCGAGACAGGCAAAACACCGAACACCTTGCGCTTGGTGGGTGTGTACCCGCCGTTAAACCGCGCCTCCGCGGCCGGAAACGCCCAACTGCTGTGGGAGGGGCTGCCGCGGTGAAGCGCTGCTATTTTCCGGCGGGGAATGGCTATCTACCGGAGTAGGGCGGCGGCCGTCGCCGGGATATAGCTAGTGGTGGCCGAGGGCGCGGGGGGTGTGAGGCGAGTCGGGGGAAGAAAACCTTGACTTTTCCCCTATCGGTGTGGGCCAGGCGTGCTTTTCCCTAGCGCCGGAGCCCCCAACTGCTCCCCAGCACGCCGGGTTTGGCCTGTGACCACCGGGTGGAAAAAAGGTCCGAACCGGCGATTTTAGGCATCCTGGGGGCGCGACTGGGCCGTTTTTTCGGCGCCGGCGCCGAAAAAGTGGCCTGGGGGGGCCTGTTGGGGGCGCGGATGGAGATGCCCTAAGGGCATCGGATCCATAGGTTAACACAGGGGTGTAAAGTTTTTCACGATTTCTCTCTTTCCCCCAGGAATGCACGTTGCCCTGTGCCGGGGGAAAGAACTTTTGCAATAGGCTTGTTCCCATATTACCCCTGTCGGGAAGCATGTTTCGATGTGACGGTAATGAAGGTATTGTCCGATATATCATGCGGCCTCGCTTCATTCTCAATGCCTTTGACAAAGTTGATAAATACAAGGTTTTAGATGAAGTGCTTTGAAATGTAAACCGACTCATACAAAATGAAAGGCCGCCCAGAAAACATCCTCCGGAATAAAGAAAAGGTGGGGCCCATCAAGTTAAACTATAAGCAGAAAAAGTATCCAGCTAAAACGGGAGCTTTCACAATATACATTCCACTTCCCGAGTCATGGATCGGGGTGGTATTTTAGAGAACTAGAAATATAGTCACCACACTAATTCTTAAACTTATAGCTTAACAGGATGGTCACACTTCATATCCCGAAATAGGCGTTCTTGGCACATGTTTGCATGAGTTAATGGCTTAACGCCTACATAATTTTAACAAGAGTGCTTGGCTTATTCAACACACAAGGTGCCAGATCTTGACTTCAAAGGGGTGCTTCAGTGCTTGCTAATCAGGCGCCGGTCGGGTCAAGGTCCATGCTAACCGTGTGGAACCCATCTCCGGCCTGATCAATCTTGATGACGAAGGAGTTCATCAGTTCGAGTAGCCTACCAAGTAGCTCTTGATAACCCACAAATATAGGCGATTGTTTGTAGCCTGTTTTGATAAATAAGAGTGTCGAATCCAACGAGGAGCTAAAGGTAGCAAATATTCCCTCAAGTTTTATCAACCACCGATACAACTCCACCCACACTTAACGTTTGCTTTACCTAGAACAAGAATAAAACTAGGCAAGAATAAAACAATGAATAAATTGCAAGATAATAAAAGTAGTAGTTTAGTAGAAAGCTTTTGTCACACAAGAAAGTTATTTGTCCCTAGGTGATCAATAACTAGACCGGTGATCATTATTGCAATTTTATATGAGGGAGAGACATGAGCTAACATACTTTGCGACTTGGATCATATGCACTTATGATTGGAACTCTAGCAAGCATCTGCAACTACCAAAGATCATTAAGGTAAAACCCAACCATAGCATTAAGTATCAAGTCCTCTTTATCCCATATGCAAGAACCCACTTACTCGGCTCTGGGCTTCTGTCAGTCACGCCACCCACCATAAGCCAATCATGAACGTATTGCAACAACCTACATCAAGGATCCCTCACGTTTGCACGACATGGAGGGCACCGTAGGACGACACCAAAATAAAAATGTACAACTCAAACCAATCATGATCATCAATCACCCCATAGGACAAAACAGATCTACTCAAACATATATCATTGGATAATAATATATAGTGTTGAGCACCATGTTTAAGTCGAGAATTGCAGCAGAATAGAGAGGTTACACAACTGCATAGAGGGGGAGAAAGTTGGTGTTGACGGTAGCAAGGTTGTTGATGTAGATCATCGTCACGATCCTTGCCCCGGAGGCACTCTGGCGCCACCAAGAGAGAGAGGGAGAGAGCCCCCCTCCTTGGCCTCCCCCTAGATGGGAGGAGAGTTCCCCCTCTGGTCCATGGCCTCCATGGTGGCGGAGGGGCGGGAGCCCCTCCGAGATTGGAGCTATCTCTCTGTTATCTTCTGTTTCGCGTTCCCGTTTTCTGGCTTTCACCGTTTCTTAAATATCCGGAGATCCGTAACTCTAATTGAGCTGAAATTTTAACATGATTTTTTCCGGATATAAGCTTCCTTGCGCCTGAAGAAGAGCCCCAACCAACTTACGGGATGCCCACAAGGCACCACCATGCGCCGGGGGATGCTGGCGCGCCCATGTGTCTTGTGGAGGCCGTGGGCCTCCGTTTGCGTTGATTCCACCTCCCAAAAATCACATACATTCCAAAAATATTCCGTAAATTTTTATCGCATTTTGACTTTGTTTGATATGGATATTCTGTGAAACAAAAAACATGCAACAAACATGAACTAGCACTGGGCATTGGATCAATATGTTAATCCAAGAAAATAATATAAAATGTTGCCAAAATATATAAAAGTTTTATAATATTAGCATGGAACAATAAAAAATCGTAGATACGACGGAGACTTATCAGCTCTGGCCCCATGAACGTTGGCTATAGCGCTGAACCGGGTCTTGTAACAGCAAGCTGGCGTCCGCCAACCCCCCAAAGGTTGCTGGGTTCCACCGCCCGGGTGCACTTTAAGCAAGAGAATAAAGCTCCGCTACGGTGTGCACCCAGTAAGCCGCCATCGCTTTGCGTACCTGAGTGTTGCGAATGTTCAAGTAGAAGGTCATGATGATGAAGGCGGCAGGCAGCCTGTGGATTCCGTCCTCCACCCGGTGAAAGGCGTTGGATGTACTCACGAAGTGACTCGCCTGGTTTCTGCTTGATGTTGTGAAGTGAGATGTAGGTGGGACGAGCTACCGCGAGATCCTTCCCTCGATGGTAGCCACGCATGGGCACCGCAGGTGATGTCCCACCTTGCCGCTAGTGGGACTGAACCGCATAGCCCGGGGCTTGCCATACATGTGGTCCTTTGGGGGCGAGTCAGGGCACCCTCTTTTCACCGACGGGGACGAAGCATCTGCAGATGTCGGAAGGCGTGGCTACAGCCTTAGGCAACCGCACCTTGGCCATCCTTGCTTGGTGACGAAGGGTCTGATTAAGATGATGATAGATCCGGCATCGCCAAAGACGCTGACAACTTTGTCGATGTAGATCTACCCGAGTGCCCCCCCCCCTATCTAGCGCGCCAGATGTTGGCGGGTGTGTGCAAAACACACACGTGACACCGTGGACTAGAGACGTCCTTTTGCTAGTTTGTGTATGGGGCGTGGAGGTGATAAACTACACTACCTGAATGCACGATGTGACACGATGATTTACCCAGGTTCAGGCCGCATGGTTGCGTAATACCCTACTCCTGCTTTGTGTGTGTTTATGTTTGGTGGATGGCGAGCTACAAGTCCTTACCGGGAATAGGAAGCATTGTGTGCTCCTACTGGTGTTCTGCCAAATTCCCAACCTTGAATAGATCTCTTCTATCTAGTCTAAGAAAAACCTTTTTCTCTCTATAGCCTGGTCCTCCTCTTATAGCTCAAGGGGTACCACAATAGCTTAATTAGCTGCTAAAGAACTACCCTAGTTCTGGCCAGGTAGGTGAGTGCATTAAATGCTTGTTGAAGTGTCATTACCTTTTGTCTGGGAATGAACGTTTGTCTTGTCACCACCGCCCATGGTACCACCTGTGTGGGGCGTGACACACCTCAGTACAGGTCTACGCCATACGGCGGGATGGGAGAGTGATTCACCCCTTGCGTCTTGTCCATCTTCTGGCATGCCTGCCCACCTGCCGCGTAGCACAGGGGCTTTGCGGGCGCGTTACAACCGCGCCATGCGTGGGTGAGGCAATAGCTTGCTGTCAAAGGATTGCTGAGTGTGAGCCAACTAGGGATGGTTGTTGCCGAACAAGATTGTTCCCGGGTCTTGTTCGGCGGGTGCTATTGCAGGGTAGTTTGCTTCAATCTTGCTTGTTCCTTAGCTTGGATGGGCTTGAATGATGGCCATGTAGATCTTCTTAGACAAAGATCAGCATGCCACCACAGAGCCTTGGCTTCCCTCAGAAGAAGCTGCTTGATGTAGTTCTTCATGAAGATCTACATACCACCATTGGTTCAGAAGAAAAAACCAATGACAAGTAATTCATTCTTCATCTTGAATCTAGTCCAAGGGTGACCGTGGCGCGCGTGTGGTTGGATCCGTGAACCCAGCCATCATGGTACCGACACTCAGTCACGCAATCGGCTAGGGTTTGACTGGCGCATTGGCTTTAGCCGAGTGGGATGGCCTCCAGCTGTCCAATCAGTAGCCTTTACGACTGCTTAAGGGATCGAGAACCATGTGCCCGGCCGCATGGACCAACGCGTCGGAGCCGGATGTTCAGTGGCAAACGAAGCAATAAATTAATTGTGTCTAGTGTGGGGCCCAATAAATTTGGTGCTTTCTTCTTGGTCCTGCGGGACCAGAATGTCTAGCAGGTCAAATTTTCGTGGTATCTAAATTCCCCACCACTGAATAGACTGTCTAGTCTAGATCGCCCAGACTGTCTAGTAGTGCATTTTTTTAGTAAAACGACTAGTTTTCACCTACCACTGTCTCGTTAGGGTTACCCTTTGAGCATATTTCATATCCATTCGCCATACTTCTTCTCCACCTCTCACAAACCCTAATTCTTTGATTCTTGGGGGGGGGGGGTCTTGGAGAGATTCAAGGGGAAAGAATACAGAAACAATATCTACTCATTCCCCACAATTTGTGTAGGGTAATGTAGTAGAAGACAAGAAAATCTTTACTACGTACACGTACAGGACCACTATGAAGATAAATAGAAGGATTGATCTGATCATTACCAACTGGTAGCAGCATCAGAGCAAGAGTTGGTGAAGATCATCAATGCAGATTCCCGCAGTTAAGATTTTACAACCTCCCAACTGCTTGAATATTTCATCCCTTGAACAGAAGATCGAACGTATGATCTCTCTACTGGGTTGCACACATACGGTGTCACCGATCTAGCGACACTTTGCCACCAATAATTAATAACTACTGGAGACTAGGCAACCTTGTTGGAGAATACAACTATTTTGTGGAGGACGAGAGAGAGAGAGAGAGCAGATCATTACATGCCATTGTTGGTGAACTTGAGATGTCTTGGAGAGCTCCTATCCTTCTTTATTTACAAGGGAAGGGAGGGGTGGGGGAGGCAAGGAAGTGGCTGCCAAAAGGGGGGCCCCTTCACAAACATCACCCACAAAAAGGGGAAGGTTACCCACAAGGCCTCCCTTTCCTAGGCGCCCCAACAAGCCCCTCCCCAAAGGGCCACGCCTCCTGATGTCTACTACACAACCTTCTTCTTGTAGAGGTTGTTGGGCCTCCAAGTGCAGAGGTTTGTAGGACAGTAGCAAATTTCCCTCAAGTGGATGACCTAAGGTTTATCAATCCGTAGGAGGCGTAGGATGAAGATGGTCTCTCTCAAGCAACCCTGCAACCAAATAACAAAGAGTCTCTTGTGTCCCCAACACACCCAATACAATGGTAAATTGTATAGGTGCACTAGTTCGGCGAAGAGATGGTGATACAAGTGCAATATGGATGGTAGATAAAGGTATTTGTAATCTGAAATTATAAAAACAGCAAGGTAACTAATGATAAAAGTGAGCGTAAACGGTATTGCAATATGTTGAAACAAGGCCTAGGGTTCATACTTTCGCTAGTGCAAGTCCTCTCAACAATAATAACATAATTGGATCACATAACTTTCCCTCAACATGCAACAAAGAGTCACTCCAAAGTCACTAATAGCAAAGAACGAACGAAGAGATTATGGTAGGGTACGAAACCACCTCAAAGTTATTCTTTCCAATCTATCCGTTGGGCTATTCCTATAGGTGTCACAAACATCCCTAGAGTTCGTACTAGAATAACACCTTAAGACACAAATCAATCAAAACCCTAATGTCACCTAGATACTCCAATGTCACCTCAAGTATCCGTGGGTATGATTATACGATATGCATCACACAATCTCAGATTCATCTATTCAGCCAACACATAGGACCTCAAAGAGTGCCCCAAAGTTCTACCGAAGAATCATGACGAAAATGTGTGCCAACCCCTATGCATAGGTTCATGGGCGGAACCCGCAAGTTGGTCACCAAAACATACATCAAGTGAATCACGTGATATCCCATTGTCACCACAGATATTCACGGCAAGACATACATCAAGTGTTCTCTAATCTTTAAAGACTCAATCCGATAAGATAAATTAAAAGAGGAAACTCAATCCATTACAAGAGAGTAGAGGGGGGAAGAAACATCATAGGATCCAAATATAATAGCAAAGCTCACGATACATCAAGATTGTATCACCTCAAGAACACGAGAGAGAGAGATCAAACACATAGCTACTGGTACATACCCTCAGCCCCGAGGGAGAACTACTCCCTTCTAGTCATGGAGAGCACCGGGATGATGAAGATGGCCACCGGAGAAGGATTGCCCCCTCCGGCAGGGTGCCGGAACGGGTCTAGATTGGTTTTCGGTGGCTACGGAGGCTTCTGGCGGCGGAACTCCCGATCTATTGTGCTCCCCGATGTTTTTAGGGTATATGGAGATATATAGGCAAAAGAAGTACGTCAGGGGGGCCACGAGGGGCTCATGAGGGTGGAGGGCGCGCCTAGGGGGGTGGTGCGCCCCCTGCCTCGTGACCTCCTCGCAGATCCCCCGACATGCACTCCAAGTCTTCTGGGCTTCTTTCCTTCCAAAAATGAGTTCCGTGAAGTTTCAGGTCAATTGGACTCCGTTTGATTTTCCTTTTCTTCGAAACCCTAAAATAGGGTAAAAACAGAAACTGGCACTCGGCTCTGGGTTAATAGGTTAGTCCCAAAAATGATATGAAAGTGTATAATAAAGCCCACAAACATTCAAAACAGTAGATAATATAGCATGGAGCAATCAAAAATTATAGATACGTTGGAGACGTATCAGCATCCCCAAGCTTAATTCCTGCTCGTCCTCGAGTAGGTAAATGATAAAAAATAATCGTTGACGCGGAGTGCTACTTGGCATAATTGCAATGTAATTCTTCTTAATTGTGGTATGAATATTTAGATCCATAAGATTCAAGACAAAAGTTCATATTGACATAAAAATGATAATACTTCAAGCATACTAACAAAGCAATCATGTCTTCTCAAAATAACATGGCCAAAGAAAGCTATCCCTACAAAATCATATAGTCTGGCTTTGCTCCATCTTCACCACACAAAATATTTAAATCATGCACAACCCCGATGACAAGCCAAGCAATTGTTTCATACTTTTGATGTTCACAAACTTTTTCAATCTTCACGCAATACATGAGCGTGAGCCATGGATATAGCACTATAGGTGGAATAGAGTGGTGGTTGTGGAGAAGACAAAAAGGGGGAAGATAGTCTCACATCAACTAGGCGTATCAACGGGCTATGGAGATGCCCATCAATAGATATCAATGTGAGTGAGTAGGGATTGCCATGCAACGGATGCACTAGAGCTATAAATGTATGAAAGCTCAACAAAAGAAACTAGTGGATGTGCATCCAACTCGCTTTCTCACGAAGACCTAGGGCATTTTGAGGAAGCCCATCATTGGAATATACAAGCCAAGTTCTATAATGAAATACTCCCACTAGTATATGAAAGTGACAACATAGGAGACTCTCTATCATGAAGATCATGGTGCTACTTTGAAGCACAAGTGTGGTAAAAGGATAGTAGCATTGTCCCTTCTCTCTTTTTCTCTCATTTTTTATTATTTTTTATTTGGGCCTTTTCTCTTTTTATGGCCTCTTTTCTTTCTTTTCTTTATTTGGGCTTCTTTGGCCTCTTTTATTTATTTTTCGTCCGGAGACTCATCCCGACTTGTGGGGGAATCATAGTCTCCATCATCCTTTCCTCACTGGGACAATGCTCTAATAATGATGATCATCACACTTTTATTTACTTACAACTCAAGAATTACAACTCGATACTTAGAACAAGATATGACTCTATATGAATGCCTCCGGCGGTGTACCGGGATGTGCAATGACTCATGATTGACATGTTTGAAATAATTATGAATGGTGGCTTTGCCACACATACGATGTCAACTACATGATCATGCTAAGCAATATGACAATGATGGAGTGTGTCATAATAAACGGAACGGTGGAAAGTTGCATGGCAATATATCTCGGAATGGCTATGGAAATGCCATAATGGGTAGGTATGGTGGCTGTTTTGAGGAAGGTATATGGTGGGTTTATGGTACCGGCGAAAGTTGCGCGGTACTAGAGAGGCTAGCAATGGTGGAAGGGTGAGAGTGCATATAATCCATGGACTCAACATTAGTCATAAAGAACTCACATACTTATTGCAAAAATCTATTAGTTATCAAAACAAAGTACTATGTGCATGCTCCTAGGGGGATAGATTGGTAGGAAAAGACCATCGCTCGTCCCCGACCGCCACTCATAAGGAAGACAATCAATAAATAAATCATGCCCCGACTTCATCACATAACGGTTCACCATACGTGCATGCTACGGGAATCACAAACTTCAACACAAGTATTTCTCAAATTCACAACTACTCAACTAGCATGACTCTAATATTACCATCCTCATATCTTAAAACAATCATCAAGTATCAAACTTATCATAGTATTCAACACACTCATAAGAGAATTTTATTATTCTTGAATACCTAGCATATTAGGATTTTAAGCAAATTACCATGCTAGTTAAGACTCTCAAAATATTCTAAGTGAAGCATGAGAGTTCATCTATTTCTATAAAATAAAACCACCACTGTGCTTTAAAATGATACAAGTGAAGCACTAGAGCAAATGACAAACTACTCTGAAAGATATAAGTGAAGATCAATGAGTAGTCGAATAATTATGAAACTATGTGAAGACTCTCTACATTTAATAATTTCAGATCTTGGTAATTTATTCAAACAGCAAGCAAAGCAAAATAAAATGACATCTAAGAATAGCAAACATCATGTGAAGAAGCAAAAACTTAGGATCAACCGGTACTAACCGATAGTTGTTGAAGAAGAAAGGTGGGATGCCAACCGGGGCATCCCCAAGCTTAGATGCTTGAGACTTCTTGCAATATTATCTTGGGGTGCCTTGGGCATCCCCAAGTTTGAGCTTTTGTGTCTCCTTAATTCCTCTCATATCATGGTCTCCCTAAATCTCAAAAGCTTCATCCACACAAAACTCAACAAGGACTCATGAGATAAGTTAGTATAAACCATTGCAAAAACCTTATCATACTCTACTGTAGCAAATCACTACAATTACTATTCAACATTGTATACTAAATGCCTCTGCATATTTAATAGTCCTATCCTCAAATAGAATCATTAAAGAAGCAACCATATGCAAACAATGCAAACATAACAGCAATCTTCCTAAACAGGATAGTCTGTAAAGAATGCTGCAACATCCATACTTCCCTAGCTCCAAAAATTATGAAAGAAAATTCCCACTATAGTAAATTTATCAGAGCTTAATATGCAAAAGGTTTCGACATTTTATCACACTCTGACTTTTCTAGGGAATTATTGCAACAGCGGTAAACTTTCTGTTTTCAAACAGCAACATGTATACTTGTAACATAGGCATAGTAAAGGCTATCAATGTCACTTTTATTGAAATAAAAGATGCAAAACATTGTTCTAAATAACAGCAAGCAAATCCTAACAAAATAAATTGACGCTCCAAGCAAAAAACATATCATGTGGTGAATAAAAATATAACTCCAAGTAAAGTTACCGATGAATGAAGACGAAAGAGGGGATGCCTTCCGGGGCATCCCCAAGATTAGGCTCTTGGCTATCCTTGAATATTACCTTGGGGTGCCTTGGGCATCCCCAAGCTTAGGCTCTTACCACTCCTTATTCCATAGTCCATCGAATCCTTAACCAAAGCTTGAAAACTTCACAACACAGAACTTAACAGAAAACTCGTAAGCTCCGTTAGTATAAGAAAATAAATCACCACTTCAAGGTACTGTAATGAACTCATTCTTTATTTATATTGGTGTTAAACCTACTGTATTCCAACTTCTCTATGGTTTATAAACTCTTTTACTAGCCATAGATTCATCAAAATAAGCAAACAACACACGAAAAACAGAACCTGTCAAAAACAAAACAGTCTATAGTAATCTGGATCAAATGTATTGTCGTGGAATTGTCACGGCAGATGTCCTTAGTGTCAGGACTTAGTCGTGAGGCCAACGCATCTATGCGATAGCTTGAAGGGGTTGAGCGGAATTGAGAGACGCAACACGCAAGACAAGGATTTAGACAGCTTCGGGCCCCGGGAAACATCATCCGGTAATAGCCCTACATGCTGTTTGTGGCTAGGTCTCATTATGCTCATGAGAGAGTCGCCGGTAAATCGGCTCTTTGTGTCTAGCCCTAGAGATTATTTCTTCTTCCTGTCCCTCTTTGGGGAGCCCCGACCCTCCTTATCTAAGTTAGAGGGGCGGGTTACATGTGGAGTCCTAGTAGGACTAGGATTAGTCTATCTTCTCTTACAAGTTGATTACAAGTCCGGGTCTTGCTTCCTCATAAAGGAGATATTCCTCACGCCTTTCCTCTTAAGCCGGCCTACCATAACGTAGCCGGCCTTCTGGGCCTTGAGCCTCTTGGGCCCCCGGGTCTTGCGGCTCCTTTGATCCGCTTGCCAGGTCACCCATAAGTCGCCAGGCTCGGGCGGGTCACTTAGTGAGTCGTCCAGTCAGGGCGGGTCATTAGTGAGTCGCCAAGTCCGGCCGGGTTATACATCTGGCCGGGTCATACCGCGGGGTATATGCCCGACACGTATACTTCTGGAACTCATAAAATTCTCAAATAAATTGCTGGACCTGAGGAATTTATCTATTAATCATCTGAAAAAAGAATTAACTAAATATCGCTCTCCAAATAAAAATGGCAGCAATTCTCGTGAGCGCTAAAGTTTCTGTTTTTTTACAGCATGATCAACAAGACTTTCCCCAAGTCTTCCCAAAGGTTCTACTTGGCACAAACACTAATTAAAAGCATAAAACCACATCTAAACAGAGGCTAGATGATTTATTTATTACTAAACAGGAGCAAAAAGCAAGGAACAAAAATAAAATCGGGTTGCCTCCCAACAAGCGCTATCGTTTAACGCCCCTAGCTAGGAACGATGATTTCAATGATGCTCACATAAAGGATAAGAATTGAAACATAAAGAGAGCATCATGAAGAATATAACTAGCACATTTAAGTCTAACCCACTTCCTATGCATAGGGATTTTGTGAGAAAACAACTTGTGGGAACAAGAATCAACTTGCATAGGTAGGTAAAACAAGCATAACTTTAAAACTTTAAGCACATAGAGAGGAAACTTGGTATTATTGCAATTCCTACAAGCATATATTCCTCCCTAATAATAATTTTCAGTAGCATCATGAATGAATTCAACAATATAACCAGCACCTAAAGCATTCTTTTCATGATCTACAAGCATAGAAAATTTACTACTCTCCACATAAGCAAATTTCTTGTCATGAATAATAGTGGGAGCAAACTCAACAAAATAACTATCATGGGATTGAAAATTGAAATCAAGATGACAAGTTTCATTGTTATTATTATTCTTTAAGGCATACCTGTCATCACAATAATCATCATAGATAGGAGGCATGCTTTCATCATAATAAATTTGCTCATCAAAACTTGGGGGACAAAAAATATCATCTTCATCAAACATAGCTTCCCCAAGCTTGTGGCTTTGCATATCATTAGCATCATGGATATTCAAGGAATTCATACTAACAACATTGCAATCGTGCTCATCATTCAAATATTTAGTGCTAAACATTTTATAGATCTCTTCTTCTAGCACCTGAGCACAATTATCCTTTCCATCATACTCACGAAAGATATTAAAAAGATGAAGCGTATGAGACAAACTCAATTCCATTTTTTTGTAGTTTTCTTTTATAAACTAAACTAGTGATAAAACAAGAAACTAAAAGACTCGATTGCAATATCTAAAGATATACCTTCAAGCACTCACCTCCCCGGCAACGGCGCCAGAAAAGAGCTTGATGTCTACTACACAACCTTCTTCTTGTAGACGTTGTTGGGCCTCCAAGTGCAGAGGTTTGTAGGACAGTAGCAAATTTCCCTCAAGTGGATGACCTAAGGTTTATCAATCCGTAGGAGTCATAGGATGAAGATGGTCTCTCTCAAGCAACCCTGCAACCAAATAACAAAGGGACAATTGCATTTTTACCCCTAGTTGGTTCTTACCCACGGGTTTTGCCCTTACTTTTCGAGCTTGCTCAGTTTTGCCCTTACTTTTTCCATCGAGGTTCCTCGAATGCCCTTTGACCGTTTGACCAAAACTTTGAAAATTCATAACTAATTCATATGAACTCAAAAAAATGCAAATAAGATATCAAAATATTCATATAAACATTACCTTTATGGGCATATCATTTGCATTCAGGACAAAAGCATCGTTTAAAATACTTGAGGTAATTAATGTTATTAACATTATTAAAAATAAATAGGTATAAACAATATTTTTTGTGAATAAAAATTATATGCAAATGTAGGTGATGTTTTATGAACATCCTGATACCTTATTTGCATTTTCCTGAGTTCGTATCAACTTGTTATGAAGTTTCATAATAATGGTCAAAGTTGTCAGAAAATTCATAACAAGTTGATACAAACTCAGAAAAATGCAAATAAGTTATCAGGATGTTCAGAAAACATCACCTACATTTGCATGTAATTTTTATTCATGAAAAAAATATTGTTTATACCTATTTATTTTTAATAATGTTTATAACATTAATTACCTTGGGCAGTTTAAACGATGCTTTTGTCCTGAATGCAAATGATATGCCCATAAAGGTAATGTTTATCTGAAAATTTTGATATCTTATTTGCATTTTTCTGAGTTTGTATGAATTAGTTATGAATTTTCAAAGTTTTGGTCAAACGGTCAAAGGGCATTCGAGGGACCTTGATGGAAAAAGTAAGGGCAAAACTGAGCAAGCTTGAAAAGTAAGGGCAAAACCCGTGGGTAGGAACCAACTAGGGGTAAAAATGCAATTGTTCCAATAACAAAGAGTCTCTTGTGTCCCCAACACACCCAATACAATGGTAAATTGTATAGGTGCACTAGTTTGGCGAAGAGATGGTGATACAAGCGCAATATGGATGGTAGATAAATGTATTTGTAATCTGAAATTATAAAAACAGCAAGGTAATAATGATAAAAGTGAGCGTAAATGGTATTGCAATGCATTGAAACAAGGCCTAGGGTTCATACTTTCGCTAGTGCAAGTCCTCTCAACAATAATAACATAATTGGATCACATAACTTTCCCTCAACATGCAACAAAGAGTCACTCCAAAGTCACTAATAGCGGAGAACGAACAAATTGATTATGGTAAGGTACGAAACCACATCAAAGTTATTCTTTCCAATCTATCCGTTGGGCTATTCATATAGGTGTCACAAACAGCCCTAGAGTTCGTACTAGAATAACACCTTAAGACACAAATC
Organism: Triticum aestivum; assembly: GCF_018294505.1. Classification (NCBI taxonomy): domain Eukaryota; kingdom Viridiplantae; phylum Streptophyta; class Magnoliopsida; order Poales; family Poaceae; genus Triticum; species Triticum aestivum. The sequence continues at coordinate 133,900,364 of NC_057794.1, forward strand.
AATCAAAACCCTAATGTCACCTACTTACTCCAATGTCACCTCAAGTATCCGTGGGTATGATTATACGATATGCATCACACAATCTCAGATTCATCTATTCAACCAACACATAGGACCTCAAAGAGTGCCCCAAAGTTCTACCGGAGAATCACGACGAAAACGTGTGCCAACCCCTATGCATAGGTTCATGGGCGGAACCCGCAAGTTGGTCACCAAAACATACATCAAGTGAATCACGTGATATCCCATTGTCACCACAGATATTCACGGCAAGACATACATCAAGTGTTCTCAAATCTTTAAAGACTCAATCGGATAAGATAACTTCAAAGGGGAAACTCAATCCATTACAAGAGAGTAGAGGGGGGAAGAAACATCATAGGATCCAAATATAATAGCAAAGCTCACGATACATCAAGATTGTATCACCTCAAGAACACGAGAGAGAGAGAGAGAGATCAAACACATAGCTACTGGTACATACCCTCAGCCCCGAGGGAGAACTACTCCCTTCTCGTCATGGAGAGCACCGGGATAATGAAGATAGCCACCGGAGAAGGATTGCCCCCTTCGGCAGGGTGCCGGAACGGGTCTAGATTGGTTTTCAGTGGCTACGGAGGCTTCTGGCGGCGGAACTCCTGATCTATTGTGCTCTCCGATGTTTTTAGGGTATATGGAGATATATAGGCGGAAGAAGTACGTCAGGGGGGCCACGAGGGGCTCACGAGGGTGGAGGGCGCGCCCAGGGGGGTGGGCGCGCCCCCTGCCTCGTGACCTCCTCACAGATCCCCCGACGTGAACTCCAAGTCTTCTGGGCTTCTTTCCTTCCAAAAATGAGTTCCGTGAAGTTTCATGTCAATTGGACTCCGTTTGATTTTCCTTTTCTTCGAAACCCTAAAACAGGGTAAAAACAGAAACTAGCACTGGGCTCTGGGTTAATAGGTTAGTCCCAAAAATGATATAAAAGTGTACAATAAAGCCCACAAACATTCAAAACAGTAGATAATATAGCATGGAGCAATCCAAAATTATAGATACGTTGGAGACATATCACCTCCCAACACTTGCCACATAAGGGGAGCTTCCCCTTCCCAACATGTTTCCACCAAAAGGGGGCTGCCCCCCGAAGCCCCCCACCCACCTACAAAATAGCCCAGAAAAGGGTGATGGTGTCCCCCATGTGGGAACACCCTCCAACAATGTGTTTTTGTGCGAGCTGCCCCTACGGAAAATTCCAGGAGGTCCTAGAACTTTCCCGGTACCCTCCAAAAAACTCCGGACATATTCCAAAACTTTTCTGGCTTGATGGTTTAGTCCAAAACATTTTTGGTTTCTCCAAAACACTTCCAATTTTCTCTCCGAAACATTTTCAGTGTCTCTAAAAAATTTCCGGCGACTTTCTCTTGGGCTCCTAAACTAGTACTCGACAGATGGATGACCCTTAAGCGTGTGACCTTGTAGATTCGGTGAAGTATAAACATGACTCGAAACATCTTCTGATCAATGATCAACAGCGAAACCATGGACATCCATATTGACCCATATACCCACACAAATAAAATTCAAATGAACATGTAGTTACTGTGTGCTATTCCCACTGCTTCGTGATATGTTACAAAAACCCGAGGTGAGATTTATCGACATCCTCGTGAAACAACAACTTGTTCACTATGCCCATTTCCCCATTATCGGTATTGTTCTCTTTTCTTGTTTTTGTATTCCGGCATCCCTGTGATAAAATCATGCTGTGTCTGGCCAAATGATGATGGATATCATCACACCGAGGGGCCCTATGAATATCTCTCCATCGACAGGGGAGCAAATCCCATTCTTGAGCTATCAAGTCTGTTCTCATACTTCTTCATGAACCCATAAGCTTTCGTAATTGCCATCATGTTGCGGGTGGTATTTGACAAACCGCAAAGTGCATGGAGCAAGTATGAAGGAACTCGATACTCTCATGGTCTAAGGAATTATACAAATGGTTAACTTTTTGTGTTATCAACCAAATATATATGACGATAGTATCTCATAGCAATAACAATCAATCTAGGTATCTTCAACACACATGTTCTTCTAACATTGTGTCCTCAAAGTTGCTTGCATTGACATGCCCATGATCAAGAAAATAGAACCATCATGCAACACTTGAGCTAGTCTTATAGGCGAGAGTGGGAATCTATTTTACCGTTTATTATTCCACATGCGCACATGAGTTCCCTCCGAGCCTCGTAGTTATTGCTAACTCGAGAACCATTGTAGTTATAGCATGGAGTATAAATATTAAGGCATATGTCCTACACTTTGACCAATCACTTTTTTGTTTGAGCTTGATTTCGATCCTTGGCACTTGTCTTGTGTTCTCTTGGAGATTGGATACTCCTAGACGGTAGGAGTTATTGAGTGAGGAATTTGCGGTTTACCCCCTAAGAGTTTGTGAAGGTTTGGAGGCGGTCTCAAGGTCTGCCATTATTATGTGAGAATTGCATTCTTTGTGATATCCCAAGGAGAGTAGGGAGTCTTCGTGGTGTTTGTGTGCCTTTGTGGTAACAACCACCCTCCAATAGTACTAGCTTCTCTCCAAGGAAATGAACATCGGGATACATCCTCGTCTTGGTGTCTTTGGTTATCCCTAACCATATCTCTCCTTAATATTAAACTTATTTTGTCATATTGGTTATCTCATTGTGGCAGTTCTTTAGGCTCACTTTTAAAATTTGCATTGCCTAACTTTGCTAAGGATCATGTAAAATTTGTAATACCTATTCACACCTCCGTTAGGTGTGTCTTGATTCTTTCACCATCAAGTGTCTTGATTCTTTCACCATCAACAATACATGAGCTTTTCCAAGCCTGACTAGAGATCTGTTTGGTGTTTATTATTACACACATGCAGTTAAGTTTTCCTCTTAATCGTATTCAGGAACCAACACAATTCTAGCATATAAAATAAACTTAATCATAAACATGGATATACAATGATAACAACTTTATTTTAGGGCATATTTCCAAAACTCCACTTTGAGGGTAGAGAGTCCATCACGACCCCGACTGGGTCCTAACACCAGGCCCGAGCTAGGCCTTGATGGGGATGGGGATGAATGGAACAAAGGGGCAGCATGGGCGACAATGTCTTCCTAGTTGCTGTCGAAGTTGACCCACCAACATGGCATTAATGAGAGGGCGTCGTCGATGGATATTCCATTAGTGATGGATACGATAGTGCTTGAGGCGCCAGATCCACCGTGGTCGTCGTGATGGGAGTTGTCAACTTAAAAGGAGACATTTGATCCCCCGCGCCTTCCACTAGTGAGGCATAGGCCGCTGCAGAAGAGGATGTGACGACTATTGCGGCTAGTGCACCACGGGGAAATGTCACGCCGCCAGCACGCGGGGTCTGCGGAGACAAGTTGGCGCCTGCTGGGATGTTCAACTAGTGTTGTGCATCCTGGTGTGGCAACATTGTCGCGGCAACGCGAGTTGGGGGGAGGTCGACTTGGGGATCAAGACAAGGCGACAACGGCTAGGGGAGGAGGAGGCGGCTAGGTTTAGGATAATGAGGACTTATAGTTGCCAGGATTTTATAGTTGAGTACTGCAGGTGGTTCGCTGACAGATGATACCGTTTGGTCGCCATCCACGAGCCGCCTCGGGTATATGAGGGAGCATGCACACCATTAATGGGATCGGCAGTTAGCTGTCATGTCGTTCCCTTGTTGGTGATTCTTTGTTCTTGGTAGAGCATGTACAAGCATCGGGAAGCTTCAAACCCGGTCATGGCGCGAGGAGGAAGAACATGAAACTTCTCTCCCGCACGGGCTGTTTGGGATGGAGCGCGATGCAAACTGGGCCTCCACAACCATCTTACTTGGAGGCTATGAGCTCGTTTTTGGAGGGAGCTCCTTAAATTATGGCGATGACGTAGCGACTCTACTAGAGTGTCTTCTTGTGTGCTGATCGTCATACTAGTGATTATTATGATGATCGGACACATATAACACATATGCTAGAGTTTCTCTAAGGCCATTCATGCACCTAACCGATGGTCCACGTATACATTTAGTAGGATCATCATTCTAGTAATATGAAGAATGTCTCAATCCAAGAGATAGTTTTGATATGGAACCAACCATGTTAGAGAATAAGTCATTTTAGCAATGTGAAGAATGTCTCGATCCAAGAAATAAATTTGATATGGAACCACCATGAGGATAGGGAGAAGAAAATTGTATATGATGGAGCCGAACGCTTTATGAAAATGAAGTTTAGGATCATTGTTTGTGCCTACCTAGAGTGGCAACAATTTAGAAGGTTGGGCCCGCTTTGCACTAACATTAACATTCTTCCAAACTTGCATCCTTACAATTACTATGCCTCCAAGGAATAGAGGCCTAGAAGAGACCCAAAGTTTTGTCTTCTTGAGATGAACGTTGCCTTTAATGGTCTAGTCGGATGGGAGGTCTCACATGACAGTGTAGGAATCGAAAAAACTTAAAAAAATAAACATTCGGTGATTTTTTTTTATTTTTGTGAATTTCTAAAAATATTCACAAATTATAAAAATATTCATAAATTTAAAAAATGTTCAAAAATTTAGAAATTCTTTATGAATATGGAAAAGGTATTCACAAATTCTAAACATTGTTTACGATTTATATAATTCTTTATGATTTTTAAAAAATGCTCATGAATTTTAAAAAATGTTGTGGGTTTAATTAAATGTCTGTAAACTTTAAAACTGTTAAATAATATGAAAATATCTTCACGGGTTTTAAAAAAATGTTCACAATTTTGAAGAATTTTTTTTGAAATTGATTTTTTAAAAGAATTTATATTGCATTCCTAAATTTGTAAACATATAAATAAATTTGAAAATATTCACTAACTAAAAGAATAAATATATATATAAATGAATTTTTTTTTGAAAAAATCAGTAGAGGAAAAAGAAAAACCGAATGAAGCCTTCACAAAACCGGAAGGACCTTCCTACATGGCCATCCTTAGGGTATCTCCAGCCGCGCCCCTAAAAAGGCCCCCCAGGCGTCTTTTCGTCCATCGACGTCAAAAAATCGGCTCAGTCACGCCCCCAAGAGCCCAGTTTTCACCGGTTCGGGCCGAAATTGACGCCGGCGGACCCAACACGAACCCGGCGCGCTGGGGGTCGCTCGGGGGCGCCGGGCGAATCGTTTTTGGCGCGAAGAGCCGCGGGCCCGCCGCATCAGCGACTCTACCCTTTTCTCGCCCCTTCGTCGTCCTCATCGCCTCGTTTCCCGCAATGAATCAATGCCAAAGCTGCCGCGCGCTGCCGCACCGGTCAACCTCCATTGATGCCTCACAGGCGGCGCAGTGAAGGCTGGGCGGCGCGTCCCTCGGCCGCCACGCAATCACGCCACGCGTAACACGCCGGCCAAGCCTACCACGCGGCGCCTCCGCCTATAAAAGCCGACTGCAAGTGCGCCGGAGAGACTCACCCCGATCATCCACCGACGACGCGCTCATTTCTCCCCCTTTCCTCCTCTCACCGTCACCAGTTGAGAAAGTATGGTCGAGCGTTTCCCAGGCGACGGCGCGGCGACGAACGGATTCGGGCGCCGTCATCTGCACGAGGACGAGACTCGCCTCCTTTTCGAGGCCGAGTACCCGGTCCCGCCGGACATGCGGGTGCCCGGGGCTTGGAGGATCAGCGCCGGCGGCGTGCCGGTGCCACCACCACCCACCGGGGCGACACAGCGTGCGGAGATCGCACGCATCCGCGCGTCCCTGCCACGGGCGACGAGGGAGGGGCCACGGTACGTCCCCGACAGCCCGCTCTGGGAGCCCTACTTCCGCCGCCGTCACGCCGAGCAGCTTGAGGCCACCAACGGCGTCGTGCCCTCCGGTAGGCTCAACTCCGATGGCCGGCGCCGGTGGTGGGGCGTGCCCGACCGCACGTTGGAGGCCGTCCTCGAGTACATCGAGGGCGGCAACACGCCGTGCCTCGAGTATCCCGCTCCCTCGTCCTTCTCACGCCGCCGGGGAAGCTCCTGGACGCCGAGGCGCATGGAGACCGGGGCATCCTCCTCCTCGTCCGGCGGCTCTCCCTGCCTCCGCCTCCGCCCCGTCAAGCCGGAGCCCCAGGACACGCCTGTCAGCGCGCGTACCCGCAGCTCCGGCAGCTCTCCCTGCCTCCACCTCCGCCCCGTCAAGCCGGAGCCCCAGGACACGCCTGTCAGCGCGCGTACCCACAGCTCCGGCGCCCTCGTCGAGCCCAAGGTGGAGTCCAGCCTTCCCCCGGAGTACGAGGAGATAGCCCGGCGCGGCTTCTCCGACGAGGACGCCATGCGGTGGTCGCGCGACGACTACGTGCGCGAGGAGATGGTCCGGCAGCGCCGGGTCCTGGAGGAGATCGCCGCCCGCAAACGTGGGCGCGAGGACGGGGACGGTGTCATCGTCCTCGATAGCGACGACGACGACGCCCCCGAACCGTCCAACCCGCCGCGCCAACCGGGGGAGGGATGCAGCAGGGACGGCGGAGGCGTAGGCGGGGGCGACGACGACGACGACGACGGCGGCGGTGACTACACGCGGTTCTACAGCCTCCTCGGCATGTAGAACCGCGTGGGCGGGCGGCGAGGGAGACGGCGGGGGTAGCCCGCGGTAGTTTTTTTCTTTTTTGTAAAATATGTTTAAATTTGAACGAACTCGCCTGTGTTTGCGTTGTGTTTGCGCCGAATTTGAATATTTTAAAAACCCGTGTGGGGCCGCGACTGGGGAGGCATCACGCCCCGGTGTGCGGTTTAGCGCCGGTGCACCCCCAGGGGGCGATTTTTTGCCCTCTGGAGGGCCAACGGCTGGAGATGCCCTTAGTGCCTGCAGGGGACCGTGTTTGCTCGACCACCATGTACGTGGAGTGTCGATTGACATAAGAACATTTGAAAGAAAAATAAAATTAATCTCAAAATCGAAGAACGGCGTGGTAAATCATGCGTTATCCTCCAGTACCTTCGAAAATTGATTCGAGTCTTACAAGTGTGGAAATCCTAGAATTATTATACTCGTGCCAATATTTTCCGAGATGGAGACATGCTTGGCCCAGATCAATGCCAAAGCAAAATGGCACCGGGAAAGGGAGTCGGCGTCCACAGGAATGCAAGCCAGTTAGCCATTAGCTGGATACCTCCTTGGCCATGTTCAGATTATTACACACATCTCCTTTTCACAGCAATCGCTTTTTTTGTCTCCGCCCACTCGCGCGTGCATCCAGCTTAAAATGGATTCGTATTTGTACGGGGACTCCTCCGGTAATGGAAATGAATTGTTAGTCTTCAAACAACGACACTGGAAACGAAGTTTTTCAACGTGAACGTGACTGTATTTTTCTTCTTTTGCAGGACTATGAAGCACTTGCATTTTGGGCACCTCGATGGCTTTGGTATAAGGGTCAGTTCTTTTAGGAAACTGCCCACAGAAGAATCGTTTGCCCAGTTCTTTTCGGTGATTCCTGCCTGTGATTATTGTATGAGTTGTGTACTCTCAAACGCCTATAACGTCTCTAAATTGAACTGAGTGATGAATTGCTAACACTTGTTTATTTCTGACAGTTTTATGTCTAATATGAGCACGAAAGCGAGTTGCAAATCTCATAAATATTTAATATTACAATATAAAAGCGAGTTGCTAATATCATAAAGTGCTTAATATTACAATTTAAAACTGAGTTGGAAATATCATAGGCCAGTGGTGGGATCGTTGTTGTGTCGCCTCGCTGGCCTGGGTTCGACCCCTCTTCAGGTCGAATTCAGCGTTTCATATTTCTCTCTTAATATAATATAATAATATAATAATACTGGTATGGGTTCGACCCCTCTTCAGGTCAAATTCAACGTCTCACATTTATCTTTTAATATAATATAATGCCGCGGGGCTCCTCCTCCACTGGTCTAGTTTTTAGAACTTTTTTTGCGGGGCGGGCTAGTTTTTAGAACTACAGTAAGTTAGTGTTTTTTCTTTTGAGTGGTAAAGAGAGCTTTAATATGTCAACTTATGTCAGGATTACAATCATTCCCAATTACATGAAACTAGACCTCATTTAGTTCAGAAGAAATGAATTTTATGTGAATAAAAAAATCAAAGAAAGTGAAATGACATGCATCTCAAATCCTATATGGAAAGAGATGTTATTTGATTTCTAGGATATGATTTTTTTTTCGATTGGGTCTAGACTATTGTTGTTTTCTTTAAAATACAAAGGATTGGTTCATATCCTGTACAGAAATATGATTCTATTTCTACAAACTAAAAAGCTCCAAAGGAAATTTCCTTTAAAATTTTCTATCCTTGAAAATTCCACTAAAGTTCCTGTAAACCAAAGGAGGTCTTAGTGTATTTTTTTTTATTTTTCACATACATTAAGTTCTGCAAGTATGAAACATAAACATTAGTATTGTCGGTGCTATCAATAAGGTGGGTAAACTACTTGATATACGTCTCTCTATCGTTGGTATTTTTGTTATCTGGTTGTCTGTCTAATTTGTGTAGAAGGGAATTGAGAGGGAGATTGGTGGAATTTTTGTTGTATTGCTTGAGTCTTGCATATATATATGAGTGCATGATCATTTTGAAGTACAAGACAAGCTAGAACAAATCTAAGTCTATCTTATTTTTTCTAAATAATCACGATTTTCAACATTTTGTACACCTTATATCACATGATTTTGTAATTTGTCAAATGTCTACATCCATCATGTAGAGAGAGCGGATGTGCCACCAATATATTTCTTTATCTAGAAAATACTCAACAAGGCGAGCCAACACTTTAACACCGAGAACAGCCTTTTGGTGCGGTGGTGGAGTTGTCGTGGCATGACTCCACCCACAGGGTTTCAATATACAGTATGAGTCTTCTATATATATATATATAAAATCTTTAACACTAGTGTTCTTAATCTAAACTTCAACAGTGTCTCATGCGTTGTTGTGTGCAGGTCTTAATCATTAGCTGTGCGTACCTGCATCGGCACGCGCAACATCAATTGGGTGTAGAGAAAGAAGAGAGGGACCGAGAGAGAGAGAGGGGTGGCGGTGCGGGAATGAACATGAGATCGACACAGGAGGTGGAGGTGGTGGTGGCGACTGAGCCGTCCCTTGGTCTCTCAATATGACGTACATCGCTGCTCGCCCTCTTCTAGGTAGACTCAGGTGCTACTGATCAGCTTCGACTTGCTCTGTTTTTCAGTGGGCTTTGCGTGGCGGCGAGGCCCAATTTACCAGAAAGCTCCGAAATTTCCATCAGAACAGCAACCCTCTAGGATAGCTGGTCCACTTAGCGAGAAACCACGAGATAAGACAACCATCCAACGGCTAGAAATGATCAGGATGCGAGATCAGACGGCCAAAAATGCCCAAGTCGTGAGAAGGCTGGGATTTCCTAAATGACCATCAGCATTCATTAACATTATCATCCACATTGATTTGCAGTAAATGTCGCATAAGGCATCACCTATTTTCACACAAAAACCAATAACTGCAACAATGAATCGAGAAGTATAAAATTTTGGCAAAAGTAACTACTGCTGGTAGCAAAAGCAAACGGGTCCTGCTTCATGCACCTCTGCTTACATATCAAGATGAAAAAGAACAATCTATGCTCAGGTGAATGTCCACCTAATGTTGACAATGCATGTATTTTTTTATAACGGAAATGAGTTCAATCTATTGATTAACAAGAAGAGAATTGTATGAATAAGTTTGGATAGTAGTCATAGAATTGTACAATAGAATCGTGATTCAGACTATGCATCAACTATCTACAGGATGCATGTATTGACTACTATCCAAACATATATTTTACTAATCAGAATCATAGAGCTGTATGAATAAGTTTGGATAGTAGTCATATAATTGTACAATAGAATCGTGATTCAGACTATGCATCAACTATCTACAGGATGCACGTACACATCTATTCAGGCACATGGGTCACTCGTCCGGCATTGTCGAGTGGATCTTGTTAGGGTTTGCACATCGTTGAGTACTAGAAGGGTTGGGCGCACTTTGTTGCGCCGTTGGTGTTGTTGGGTTTCTTTAAAAAAATCACTTTGTTTCAAAATATAAGGTGTATTACTTTTTTGAAAAGTCAAACCTTTTAGTTTGATCAAATTTGTAGAGAAATATATCAAAATTCATAATATCAGATCGGTATAATTAAATTCATCATGAAATGAATTTTCATACTTTTTTTGGTTTAATATTGTAGGAACGAAGTATCTCTACCAAAGGGGGTGAATGGGAGTTTTAAAATTTCTTCGAAAATCTCAAAACTCTCGATACCCAGCAGCGGAGTGAATGAAAAACAAACTACAACGAGCTAAAACTAGATACCGAATGGAAACTAAAGCATGCATTGAGATACATTACACGAAGGAAAACAGATCGAATAATAACATGGGTAGCAGAGGAAACCAGTGGTGCTCGATGGCGACAGAGTATTTGTTCGATCAGTTCATCCTTCTGCACAAGGACTACGTCTAGTTGGAGGGGTTGTGACTTAACACGGAAGATAAACTCTCTTCATCCTATTCTCCTCGACAATCGATTCGTCAACCAATGCCGATCACTCGTGGTAAATACTTGAGGTGATCTCCGAATCTTTACAGACTTCTTCTTCGAGAACCACAATCATTCTTGGTCTCTGAGGAAATTGACACCTAACCATCTAGAGAGTTTGCAGCTCTTAAGAGTAATAGGCAGAGCCTACTGAACTTAGATTCGAGTGATGCTGAACCACTATCTAATCCTTCGGCTCTAGGGTATTCTCTCTCGGTGGGTTTTAACCTCAAATCGCTCAGAGAGGAGGTTGCTCAACAATCTTCTCAGAATCAAATGGAGCAGCCGCCAGACAAAGCCGGTGCATGGTGGCTATTTATAGTCCCAACCTTCCTTAATGGGAAATGACCATTTTAGACACGCGGTCTAGCCATTGGCCAACCGACACGTTCTCAACGGTTGGATTTTAGAGCAACGACAACATTACTTGAGGAACAAGTAATGCTAACTCCTCGGTCTGAGACAAATCTCTCGCAGCGAAGAAGATCACAGTCTCTTGCTGGCAAGTATTTGCTCGAAACACAAAGAGATTTCTCTCACAACTTTCATAGGATTTGAGTTTAGCATCAGAGAATCAAAGTTTCAAACACTACACCCCTCTTAATAGTACGGTGGTCCTATGACTCAATAAAGAGAAGAAGAACAACGAAAAAATGCTACGTCTTCACTTTGTCTTCATTCTCCTTAGACGTAGTCAAATCCTCGGACAGACACCGAACCAATTGCTTGAACTTCGGCAATTTTAGGGGCCACTCTTGTCAATATCATCTTCGGTGATAACCTTCGTTGCAACGTAGGGAGATTATATTCGTCGTTTGCATCAAACTCCTCATGATCTCAGGGGCCTGTTACTCCGTGTGCACTAGCAAACACATAAGTCTCATACTGTTTATGTCAATAAACTCCAAAACATAAGGGGCCGATCGTTGCACCAACAATCTCCCCCTCTTTGGACGGTTGTTGACAAAACAGATAATCATCAAAGTGAAGATAGATAGGTGAAAAGTAATTCAAACAACAGTGAATTAGCATTATTTGGCTCGATGATGAAATATACTCCCCATAGATATATGCAGGGTTAATGATATGATATAAAATTCTCTTGCAATTAATTGAAGTATAGATAGAAGATTTCAATCATTCGAGATAATGATTCACACTGATGATATATAATCCATCGAGATTGTAGTGCAATCATTTATAACTTATATTAAAAATTCCACCTGCAAAACAAATACTTCGAGAGAAATAGTGCAGCAGGCGAGGTTATTAACATTACAGCACAAAAGTTTCACAACATAGCACAAATAGTCTTTGAAGCATAAGTTTCAAATCTCATATGAAACCAAACCAAACAGAACACAAAAGCAAATCTATCAAAACTTGATGTAATTCTCCCCTTTTTGTCAACTAGTGTCAAAAAGGTGATGAAGAACATGAGTGCAGAAGCTGTGAACTTGATTCACTCAGTGGCATCACCAGAAGAACTGTCCGAAGAGGTTTCTGATTCTGAAGTAATCGGAAGATTGCATCGGCAACAACAGTAGATTTGTCTTCAGGAATGGCTTCGTGATGTTGTGATGATGAAGGCACGTTCGGATCAACCTCTTGAGTGACGTGAGAAAGCACATTTCCTTTGGTTGGCTTCACTGTTTGTGAGGTAGCTTCAGATTCTTTTATTATCTTGCAAAGCTTAATATGTAGAGGATTAGTAGTTGGCGCTCAAGCAGGCAGAGGATGTGTAATGCGATCTTGGAAATCTTCATCAGCAAAACCTTTGTCAAGATAGTCATAAAGTTCTTTAAGATCGACGACCAGGAGTTGTTTCTTGGAGAAAAACTTTCGAAGTAATTTCCAGAGGCGCTTCTTATTCTCAGTTGTGATCATATGCACTACTTTTGTTCGGTTGTTGATAGCATTTAGCTCGGCAACAAGATGTTCTTTCTCTTGGTGATCCTCAGCAATATGCTAGAGCAACAACTGTTGTGTGCGCATACTGACTTCAAGCTGCGATGGAGGTGGATGAAATATCTTGCACTCACGCTGAGGCAGTCGTGGTCCATCGAATGTTTTGTGATAATCTTGATGACTTGAGTCTGGCGATTTACCAAAAGAGATATCTTCCAAGACTTGTAGGGTATTGCGTACTGGAGGAACGAAGCTTTTGTGACTCACTTTTGCCAAATATTCGGTCTTCATGGAATAGTCAACCACTTTTTGAATCCACAGTGCATAGACTTTGATGGTTTTTGGATGTTCAACAGAATCCTTAAAATATGCGCATAAGCATATCCTCAACATCGAAGACATATCGCTCGGAGATTGCATATATGGCATTTTGAAGAACATCTGAAATGACATTGTCTGTGTTCATCTCGGCCAGAGGGAAAATGGTGTAGGTGAGCAAATGATATAAAGTTTGATTCTCGAAAGTCAAATGCCCGGGCATGGGAGGACCATTGTAGTCTCGAATCTTTTCCTTGTCCATGGTGCATCAAAAGATTTCATCTAAAATAACATCAATGTTGTGCACCCTAATCTCATTTTTGCCATGCTCGAACCGAGGGAAGTGAAAATGTGAGACAAAGTCTGTAGATGTGCATTTAATGTGTTTCCCTTCGGTCATCCACTCCATGATCCATTTTGAACTGTCAAACTCATCACCAGAGATGTACAATGTTGCATAGAACTAAAGTCTCGATTCCATGGATGTTCGAATGCAAAGACATTTTTGAGACAAAAATCTTCCAGATCTTGCAGTATCTAATCAAAGCAGCCAATCTCTTCATAGCTGAGAAATCCGGGAACTCATGAGGAAGTATCTTTCGGCTGTCATAAAGAATACGGAATAATAGATTGCCTGTTCTTTGGTCCAGAAATGAGGCGATTCAGACGTCCGTGGCCCTTTATATGGACTCTCTTGAAAGAATTTGGGGTGAGTATTCCGATTGAAAAGAGGTCCTTTGGCACCAGCACCAACCGAGAACAAAGGCAGTTGTTCACGAGGATATGGATATTTAAGTTCATCTTCGACTGAGATCACTTCATCCCCATATACAACTGAGTATATATGATGAGCAGAAACTGATCGATTTGCAGTCGGTACATCATATGAAATTCTTCGTGCTGTGTTGAATGACAATTGCAGTTGAGAGGAAGCAGATTCTTTCACAAGTTGTACTGAGGTTGACTCAGGCACTGGAGTCTGTCGGGGTTGTTCATCGAAAGTCAGCTGTGGAGCAGAGGGAGGAACCGAAACATTTGGTTCTGCATGAGTAGGAGAAGCTTGAGGTTCGGACTGAGGAATTTCACCCTCTTTTGATACATGCGGCTGAGATGGAATATCAATTTTAGAAGGGGAGGCCACAGGCACTGATTCGGTTGGCCTTGGTGAGGGAATTGCATCTGTGACTTGAACATGTGTTGGTGAAGGAATTGCTGGCTCATGGGTGTTCTATTTCGCGGGTTGAGCATCAGAACAATCATGTGACTTTTCAGTCAAAGGTGGAGCAACACTTCTCTTCATTGTTTTCTTTCACTTTTTCTGAGTCTGCTGAGAAACTTGATCAATGTGTCCCTTGACGAGATCATTATAGCCCGTGGCTTGTGCTTGATGCTCAAGATAGATCTTCTGAACAACATTATCCAAGTCTAAATGAAATCCCAATCTTATGTTTCGAAGGATAGTCAAAGCTCGATTGACATCCATGTATGATTCTTCAAGTTGCATGATGACAAACTTGGAAGTTGTAGCTTTCATTCGGTTGTCAAGCTCATTAAGTTGGGCAGTGAGGGAAATGATCTCAACAGAATGTTCTCTCATTTATCGAACAAGATCAGATGCTTGAGTAACGACTTTAGGAGGGATTGGCAAAGATGCCAATTCACCATCAAATAGGTTTTCCAGAAATCTGCCAAGCTGCTCCATGATGAACACTTGATTGAAATAATGAGGAGCATGAGAATGGACATCAGTTTGTGCAAGAGGAGCATTTTGCACTGGATCTTGCTCGGTTGGAGGCATAGACACCAATGGTTATGTCAAGGTTGGAGCAAATTGAACAGCCTTTTCTTTCACAACATCAACTCGTGGAGCACTTTGCTTGGCAGAAGGAGCCATGATTTTCTTCACCTTTGGCTTTGGAATTTTCTCTTCTGGCTTAGTTGTGCTTACTCGAGCATCAACAACCAGATCTTGCATGTTTATCACCTCAGGATGAGGGGCTGTATCCATGTGATCTACCATAGTGACAGTGGTATGTGGTGTTTTTCTCTTCATGATGATCTTTTTCAGAGATGCTATTGGAATTGCACGAGCACGAAGATCAGGCAATGTCGTAGGAGTTGTGATATGCACTTGTTCAGAGAGAGAAGCTTGAATTTCTTCCCTTGTGAGTGGAGGATCATCTTGATCGAAGGAATTTATTTCAACATTTCTATCGAGTGCGCTCTTTTTCTTCAGTGCTACAGAGCTGGGATCATGTTTGCGCTTTGAGCGCCCTTCGGATTTTCCTTCCGCCTTTTTCTTTTCGACGTCAGATTTGATAAGACGATGAGTTTCTTCTTCTCAGGATCTTTATTTTTCTGCCTTCTTTGCTCTCTTTTCAGCATTCTTCTGGCGCTTAGCCAGTTCATCAGGATATGAAGCAGGAGTCTTAAGAGATGACTCATGAGAATTAGGAGCTGGCGGAGGTCTCTCCTGGGGATCACTTGCACGGAGGAGTCCAATTTCACGATAGTCACCCCAAGGAGGATGGAAAGCAAAATTCTTCGCAAACCGAGGATGAATCATTTTATAGTTGAACCACTTGTGTACCCAGTGATGTCGAATCTTCTGCAGATGCCTTCTCTTTTTTGTTGCTGATTCTCTTGGAATAGTGTTGTAGTTCTCATGAGAGATATACTGAGCTGAGTTTTTGAATGGTTGCCTACCTCCTTTCCTTTTCTTCGGGGCATCTTCTTCTTGCTCATCCGCATTTTGCTCGGATCTCTTTCTTTTGCTGGATGACGGGCCTACCGTTAGGCCCTTGGTATTTGGAGCTTTTGATTCATCAGTTGTACCCATGAATACCTCTTCATCATCGGCCATGCTTAATGGTCGAGCAGAATCCTCAACTGACTGCATGTACCTGTGAATGAGAATAGATTCAAGGAAAAATGGGGACAGGGTTACAAATGCTCACAGCAAAGATTTTTTTTGAACAAAAACATTTTGAAGAAGAATAAGATGCAGACTTTCAGAAATGTTTCAAATGAATGAAACGTATAGAGCGAACTAGTAGGTCCAAAGAATATACTAGTCAGGGTGCTAGGTATTCCATTCAAGTGAAAAATAACACAAACCCTAGATCTGAACTATTTCGGATGCGAGGAACAACTACAAACCACATCCACACAAGTTAGCTAAGCAGTAAGATCTAAGATATGCGGTAAAATCAGGGAGAAATAACCATGGATGAACTTGAATGGGAAGGACGGAAGCCCAAGTTCGAACTGCATGTATCCTAGCTTGGTGTCGTGCAGCAGCTACGGCGGCACAGGGAAGAAGATGTCCCGTGGCGGCGAGGAAAGACTCCGGTGACCACTTTCTGTCAGTTAAGCAACGAACGGGTCATTGGCGTCGAGCTTAAGGAGGAGCGCTGCAACGAGGGTTTCGGAGGCGACATTGGCGAGGAGGAAGATAAGTGAACGAGGATGAGGGGGCGGTGCGGTGCGGTATTTATATGCGAATGAAAATAAACGCACGCGATGAATCCGATCAAACGATCACTATCTGGGGACTATTGCGATTCAACGATTGGGATGGAATGGCAGTTGATGGATTGCATGTGGCAACCATCATAAAAGATCATGGTCCTGACTTGGGCGGGAAACTCCAAATTATGGACAGCTTCCGCCGAAATAGATTAAAGTTTGGACCGAATCTTAATCGTGGTCAAGGACACCAGATAAACTTTCGTTCCAGATGAAATTGAGCATTTGTAACAAAACAACATAGACTAGAAAAGATAGAACAAAGAGAAAACAGGGTCCTAGGCATTTCACTCAGACTGTTAAATACAAACACCCGATCAAATAGCTATGAGGGAAATGCATTCTGACCAACACAAAATCTTTCAATTGAAAAGAAACTCAACGAAAGAAAATTGTGGTGGCATGACCCACCGTATAAGAACTATATGACCCTGAGTGTCGCACAATTATCATGGCACCCGGTTAGTCTAGTTCTTCGTTAATGTATTCACTCTTAGAAAGAAGATTTCACTTTGTCGAAATTTTCAAACTCTTCGAGTGTTATGCACCATTCCTTCTAAGATGTGGGAGTGTTAGCACAGGTGCCTAGTCCAGCTTACTGCACGTTCGTGAAGTCTAAGATATTTAGCTCACGCCGTAACGCACATAATATTTTCTCATCCAGAGGCTTGGTGAATATATCAACGAGATTGTCTTCGGTCTTGACGTGGTTGATGACAATATCCTCTCGAGCAACATGATCATGAATGAAATGGTGTTTGATGGCAATATGCTTCGTGCGAGAATGATGCACTGGATTATGTGCAATTTTGATGGCACTCTCATTGTCATAACATAGAGGTATATTCTTGACCTTGATGCCATAATCCTTCATTGTCTGCTTCATCCATAATAACTGAGTGCAAAAAGCGCCAGCAACAATATATTCGGCCTTAGCCGTAGAAAGAGATACACAATTCTGCTTCCTTGACGACCAACATACCAATGATCTACCGAGGAAATGGCACGTCCCCGAAGTAGATTTCCTGTCAACCAAGTCACCAGCCCAATCTGAGTCTGGATATCCAATGAGATCAAACTGTGCTCCCTTCGGATACCATAAACCTAAGGTGGGGTGTGAGCCAAATATCTCAGAATGCGCTTGACCGCTTGGTGATGCGATTCCTTCGGTGCAGCTTGGTAGCGGGCACACATGCAAACATTCAACATAATATCAGGTCTGGATGCACATAGGTAAAGAAGAGAACCAATCATCGAACGATAAGCTTTCTGATCATAAGCCTTACCATACACATCTGCATCCAGCTTACCATTTGTGGGCATGGGAGTTTTATAGCCCTTCATTTTGGAGTCTTGCATTTTGAACTTCTTCAGGAATTCTTTCAGATATTTCTCCTGAGATATGAAAATACCATTTGCTTGTTGACGAATTTGTAGTCCGATAAAGAACTTGAGTTCACCCATTATAGACATTTGATATTTATCGGACATCGCTTTCCTGAATCTAAGCTGCAAGCATTTTTAGTACAGCCGAAGATAATATCATCCACATAGATTTGACAATAGAATAGACCATTATCAACAGCATGAGTGAAAAGTGTGGGATCAGTGGATCCTGGCTTGAACCCTTTGTCGAGCAAAAACTTCTTCAAGGTGTCATACCAAGCTCGAGGGGCTTGCTTCAGCCCATATAAAGCTTTGTTCAACCTGAAAACTTTGTTAGGAAACACAAGGTGTTCAAAGCTAGGTGGCTATCTAACATAAACTTCCTCATCAATTTCACCATTAAGGAAAGAACTTTTCACATCCATTTGATAAAGCAAGATATCATTGTAATTTGCATAAGCAAGAAGAATACAAATTGCCTCCAGGCGTGCAACAGGAGCATATGTTTCACCGAAATCAATACCTTCTATCTGTGTATACCCTTGAGCAACAAGACGTGCCTTTTTTCTCACCACAATGCCATTTTCATCTTGCTTATTGCGGAAAATCCATTTTGTGCCGATGATATTGTGCTTCTTGGGATTCGGTTTGTCAACCAATTCCCATACATCATTCAGTTCGAATTGCACCAACTCCTCTTGCATTGCATTCATCCAATCTGGGTCCTTCATGGCTTCTTCATACTTGGTAGGTTCTTCCAATGAGACAAGAGAAACTGCCGCAGTAGTTAGCTAAACGAGTGCGTGAACGAGTTGTGGGTCGATAACCCGGATTCTCAAGTTCATCGAGAATTAATGAAGGATCAACTCGATTAGCCACTTGAGGATGGGAATTTTCTTCGTGGTGATCATTATCATTTTCATCAGCATCAGCATTTGTGTCATTATTCCCTTCAGGATTGCCATTTTGATTGGCATTTGGAATTTGATTGCCATTTGCATTCGGAGTGGCACTTTCTTCGGCAGTGGCTTGATGAGTTTTTCTTCGAGTCATGGGGCATCATCATCAGAGGATTCAGGTGCATTTCCTTCAACAGTCTTGACGCTCCCAATGGCCATTTGCCGAATAGCATCTAAAATCGGTAGTTCATCTATCACATTTGCCAGGTGCTCCTTTTGGGAGCCATTAGATTCATCAAACTGCACATTTGTCATTTCCATAACTTTCCCGTGGTGAGAGTTATAGACACGATAAGTATGCGAGTTCAAGCCATAACCAAGAAGAAAACCTTCATGTGCCTTAGGTGCAAACTTGGAAGAATGATGCATGTCAAGAATGTAGCAAGGTGCACCAAATACACGTAAATAAGAAGCATTCGGTTTCTTGCCAGTGATAAGCTCATATGAAGTTTTCTGAAGGAACTTGCGAAGATAAACTCAGCAATGTGAGTATTTTTTTAACTCAGTTCCATTATCACTTCTGACATGCTTAATTCACACATCATATTCATTTTGGGCCTTCTTGGCGAAGCTTTTGAAGATATCTTGAGGTCTTGTCTTCGAGAAAGAATACCCAAGTGTATCGAGAGAAATCATCAACAATAACTAGACCATAATGACTGCCACCGAAGCTTGCATAACTTTGAGGACTGAATAAATCCATATGAAGAATTTTCAGAGGTCTTGTTGTGGTCATAACAATCTTTGATGAGTGATGTTTCTTGGCCAATTTGCCAGCCTCACATGCAGCACAGAGACGATTCTTGTTGAATTTCACATCAGGAATGGCACAAAGATGATTTTTCTTCACTAGGGTCTGCAAGTTCCTCATACCTGCATGCAAGCCTTCAGTGCCACGGCCAACCTTTGGTTGCTTTTGCAAGCAAACAAGTTTGTAATGAGGGACCCTTAGAGAAATCCACAATATAAAGTTCACATTTTCTAATTCCCTCAAAGACGAAGGAATTGTCAGAGGCCATGAAGACAATGCATTCGGATATGGAAAATAGAACTAGCATGCCTAGATCACAAAGCTTGCCAACTGACATGGGATTGAATCCAAGAGATTGAACAAGTAAAATGTCATCAATGGACTTGTCTTTGAATATAGCAATTTTACCTAGCCCAATTACCTTTCCTTTGTGGTTGTCACCAAAAGTGATATACTTCAGAGAAGAAGCAGTTAGATTGGCGTCGACAAACAACGACTTGTCTCCGGTCATATGACTAGTGCATCCACTATCCATTATCCATTATGTACACCCTAAGACATAGTCCTACAGAAGAATTAGGCTTTCTTAACCACCCACATCTTTGTAGGTGGCTTAGAAATAGTAGAGCGAGCAGGATATGATTTCTTTCGGTAAACATAGTTGTTGCTCGAGGAAGTATGAGCATAATCGAAAGAATAAGCATTGAAATTCCTTCCAGATGAATGAGCATGGTGATTGAAAGAGGTGTGCATATATTCATTCTGTCGAACTTTCTCAAGGAAATATCAAGCATTTTGAGCCCGCATGGTTAGTAAAGTGGTTGAGGGAGTCCTGGATTAGGGGGTCTCCGGATAGCCGGACTATATCCATTGGCCGGACTGTTAGACTATGAATATACAATATTGAAGACTTCGTCTCGTGTCCGGATGGGACTCTACTTGGCGTGGAAGGCAAGCTAGGCAATACGGATATGGATATCTCCTCCTTTGTAACCGACCTTGTGTAACCCTAGCCCTCTCCGGTGTCTATATAAACCAAAGGGTTTTAGTCCGCAGGACTACAATCACAACATACAATCATACCATAGGCTAGCTTCTAGGGTTTAGCCTCTCTGATCTCGTGGTAGATCTACTCTTGTACTACCCATATCATCAATATCAATCAAGCAGGACGTAGGGTTTTACCTCCATCAAGAGGGCCCGAACCTGGGTAAAACATCGTGTCCCGTGTCTCCTGTTACCATCCGGCCTAGACGCACAGTTCGGGACCCCCTACCCGAGATCCGCCGGTTTTGACACCGACATTGGTGCTTTCATTGAGAGTTCCGCTCTGCCATCGCCATCAGGAAGGATGTCTCATCCCGTCTTTAAAAACGGCACTATTGCTGAGGAAGCTTTGGCTATCGGCCAAACTCTCCGGCTGGGTGGTTTTCTTATGACCGCCTGTTCGGCCGCTGCGCCGACGATGACTTCTCGGGTCATCGAAAGCAATCTTCACGTCAACTCGGAACTCGCCGAGCAGTTAGATCCAATGGATCTCTCTTCCCTGAACGAGCTCTTGGATCGCATCGCCGCCCTGGGAGTCGCTACAGACTACGATCAGATTGGGCCTAAACCCGATCTGAGAGAGATCAACTCTCCCCAGGTCACCCATCACGTTGCGGGGGTGGAGGAACAATGCGGCAACCCTTCATCTATCTTAAGGACTAGCTATGTCCGGATTCCCAATCCCTCCAAGTCGGATACCCGCGGAGGGGAGGACGTCACTCAAGGCCTGAACATAGAATCAGGCAGCGGGCTAGATTTATCGGAAAACATCCAAGAATCCAAACTTCCGAGTTCGGAAACTCCTTGGCCCCTGAGTCTCAGATTGGGTGAGGATTCGGATTCAATTCCACCCACCCACCCAAACATACGCGATCTATCCCAAATTAGGCAAGAGCCCGAAGAAACAGTACACCATTACTGGGCCAGATTCCTCCTGGTCATGAATAGGATAAAGGACTGCCGCGAGGAAGACGCAATTTCATTCTTCTGCAATAATTGCACGGACAAGGGAATCCTCAACGCCATAAGTTGCCACGAAATTACACGCTTTGCCGACTTGGTGTCCATAGTATGAAAGTACTGTGTGATGGAAAGCGCCTGGAAAACCGAAATAAAATTTTGGGATAATCCGGCCCTGAATACAAACCCAGTCCGAAATAAAAGGGTGCATTATCACAATACACCTGGGTTAACTACCAAAAAGCAAAAGCCCTCTACGGGGCAAGGAACCGTACTGGAGGGATGGCTCAACGGCCCTAGCAAAATTCATAGAACAACAGATGCAATACCAATGCACAGCCTTAGAGCATGTTGGATACTCCGGCAGGTGGCCAAAAGTGGTGAGGATCTACTCCTCCCAAATACCATAGAGCACCATCCCGTGGACAACAATACGGTGTTAACAGTCTTTGAGACCTTCGCGTCAAATAATAGACGCAAGCGAACACTCCGCAGCATGGCCGAAATCTGCCACATAGCAGAAATAAATCCTTGGAGTGACACGGCTATTACCTTTAATGCCAGTGACGAACCTAAATTCCAAACAGCCTGAGCACCAGCCACACTGGTCCTCAGTCCAATCATGGACGGCTTTCGACTCACCAAGGTACTCATGGATGACGGCAGCGGATTAAACCTCATCTATGAGGAAACTCTTCAAAAGATGGAAATAGACTGGAGCCGCATTGATCAAAGTAGCACAACCTTTAGAGGAATCATCCCCAGTCAGGAAGCACGCCGTGCTGGGAAAATCACACTAGACGTGGTATTCGGCACACCGGATAATTACAGGTCCGACGAAGTTACATTCCAAGTGGCCCCGTTCAGCAGCGGATACCACGCTCTATTAGGGCGGGAGGCGTTTACAATCTTCCAAGCCATACCCCATTACGGGTACATGAAGCTCAAAATGCCCGGGCCCAACAGAATCATCACTCTTGCTAGTGATCCGGACATAACACACCGCGCCGAAAATAAGACAGCTGCACTGGCCCTTGAGGCACTATCCGAAGCCCTAGCGGCCGAGGAACTTGTTGGGGAACGTAGTAATTTCAAAAAATTTCCTACGCACACGCAAGATCATGGTGATGCATAGCAACGAGAGGGGAGAGTGTTGTCTACGTACCCTTGTAGACCGAAGCGGAAGCGTTGACGCAACATAGAGGAAGTAGTCGTACGTCTTCCCGGTCCAACCGATCCAAGCACCATTACTCCGGCACCTCCGAGTTCTTGGCACACGTTCAGCTCGATGACGCTCCCCGGGCTCTGATCCAGCAAAGCTTCGGGGAGGAGTTCCGTCAGCACGACGGCGTGGTGACGATCTTGATGTTCAACCATCGCAGGGCTTCGCCTAAGCACCACTACAATATGACCAAGGTGGAATATGGTGGAGGGGGGCACTGCACACGGCTAAGGAACGATCACGAAGATCAACTTGTGTGTTCTAGGGTGCCCCCTTGCCCCTGTATATAAAGGAGCCAAGGGGAGGGGGCGACCGGCCAAGGAGGGCGCGCCAAGGGGGAGTCCTACTCCCACCGGGAGTAGGACTCCCTTCTTTCCTAGTTGGAGAAGGAGAAGTGGGAAAGAGGAGGAAGAGGGAAAGGAAAGGGTGGGCGCCGCCCCCCTCTCCTTGTCCTATTCGGACTAGGGAGGGGAGGGGCGCGCGGCCACCTCTTGCCTCCTTTCCTCTTCTCCCTTAGGGCTCATGTAGGCCCAATAACCCCCGGGGGGGTTCCGGTAACCCCCCGGTACTCCGGTAAAATCCCGATTTCACCCGGAACGATTCCGATATCCAAATATAGGCTTCTAATATATCGATCTTTATGTCTCGACCATTTCGAGACTCCGCATCATGTCCATGATCACATCCGGGACTCCGAACAACCTTCGGTACATCAAAATACATAAACTCATAATGAAACCATCATCGTAACGTTAAGCGTGCGGACCCTACAGTTCGAGAACAATGTAGACATGACCGAGACACGTCTCCGGTCAATAACCAATAGTGGAACCTGGATGCTCATATTGGTTCCTACATATTGTACGAAGATCTTTATCGGTCAGACCGCATAACAACATACATTGTTCCCTTTGTCATCGGTATGTTACTTGCCCGAGATTCGATCATCGGTATCTCAATACCTAGTTCAATCTAGTTACCGGCAAGTCTCTTTACTCGTTCCGTAATACATCATATCACAACTAACTCATTAGTTGCAATGCTTGCAAGGCTTATGTGATGTGCATTACCGAGAGGGCCCAGAGATACCTCTCCGACAATCGGAGTGACAAATCCTAATCTCGAAATACGCCAACCCAACATGTACCTTTGGAGACACCTGTAGAGCACCTTTATAATCACCCAGTTACGTTGTGACGTTTGGTAGCACACAAAGTGTTCCTCCGGCAAACAGGAGTTGCATAATCTCATAGTCATAGGAACATGTATAAGTCATGAAGAAAGCAATAGCAACATACTAAACGATCGGGTGCTTAGCTAATGGAATGGGTCATGTCAATCAGATCATTCACCTAATGATGTGATCCCGTTAATCAAATAACAACTCTTTGTCCATGGTTAGGAAACATAACCATCTTTGATTAACGAGCTAGTCAAGTAGAAGCATACTAGTGACACTCTGTTTGTCTATGTATTCACACATGTATTATGTTTCCAGTTAATACAATTCTAGCATGAATAATAAACATTTATCATGATATAAGGAAATAAATAATAACTTTATTATTGCCTCTAGGGCATATTTCCTTCAGTCTCCCACTTGCACTAGAGTCAATAATCTAGATTACACAGTAATGATTCTAACACCCATGGAGCCTTGGTGCTGATCATGTTTTGCTCGTGGAAGAGGCTTAGTCAACGGGTCTGCTACATTCAGATCCGTATGTATCTTGCAAATCTCTATGTCTCCCACCTGGACTAGATCCCGGATGGAATTGAAGCGTCTCTTGATGTGCTTGGTTCTCTTGTGAAATCTGGATTCCTTTGCCAAGGCAATTGCACCAGTATTGTCACAAAAGATTTTCATTGGACCCGATGCACTAGGTATGACACCTAGATCGGATATGAACTCCTTCATCCAGACTCCTTCATTTGCTGCTTCCGAAGCAGCTATGTATTCCGCTTCACACGTAGATCCCGCCACGACGCTTTGTTTAGAACTGCACCAACTGACAGCTCCACCGTTTAATGTAAACACATATCTGGTTTGCGATTTAGAATCGTCCGGATCAGTGTCAAAGCTTGCATCAACGTAACCATTTACGATGAGCTCTTTGTCACCTCCATAAACGAGAAACATATCCTTAGTCCTTTTCAGGTATTTCAGGATGTTCTTGACCGCTGTCCAGTGATCCACTCCTGGATTACTTTGGTACCTCCCTGCTAGACTTATAGCAAGGCACACATCAGGTCTGGTACACAGCATTGCATACATGATAGAGCCTATGGCTGAAGCATAGGGAACATCTTTCATTTTCTCTCTATCTTCTGCAGTGGTCGGGCATTGAGTCTTACTCAACTTCACACCTTGTAACACAGGCAAGAACCCTTTCTTTGCTTGATCCATTTTGAACTTCTTCAAAACTTTGTCAAGGTATGTGCTTCGTGAAAGTCCAATTAAGCGTCTTGATCTATCTCTATAGATCTTAATGCCTAATATGTAAGCAGCTTCACCGAGGTCTTTCATTGAAAAACTCTTATTCAAGTATCCCTTTATGCTATCTAGAAATTCTATATCATTTCCAATTAGTAATATGTCATCCACATATAATATCAGAAATGCTACAGAGCTCCCACTCACTTTCTTGTAAATACAGGCTTCTCCAAAAGTCTGTATAAAACCAAATGCTTTGATCACACTATCAAAGCTTTATTCCAACTCCGAGAGGCTTGCACCAGTCCATAAATGGATCGCTGGAGGTTGCACACTTTGTTAACTCCCTTTGGATCGACAAAACCTTCTGGTTGCATCATATACAATTCTTCTTCCAGAAATCCATTCAGGAATGCAGTTTTGACATCCATTTGCCAAATTTCATAATCATAAAATGCGGCAATTGCTAACATGATTCGGACAGACTTAAGCATCGCTACAGGTGAGAAGGTCTCATCGTAGTCAATACCTTGAACTTGTCGAAAACCTTTTGCAACAAGTCGAGCTTTGTAGACAGTAACATTACCGTCAGCGTCAGTCTTCTTCTTGAAGATCCATTTATTCTCAATTGCTTGCTGATCATCGGGCAAGTCAACCAAAGTCCACACTTTGTTCTCATACATGGATCCCATCTCAGATTTCATGGCTTCAAGCCATTTCGCGGAATCTGGGCTCACCATCGCTTCTTCATAGTTCGTAGGTTCATCATGATCTAGTAGCATGACTTCCAGAACAGGATTACCGTACCACTCTGGTGCGGATCTTACTCTGTTTGATCTACGAGGTTCAGTAGCAACTTGATCTGAAGTTCTATGATCATCATCATTAACTTCCTCACTAATTGGTGTAGGCCTCACAGAAACCGGTTTCTGTGATGAACTACTTTCCAATAGAGGAGCAGGTACAGTTACCTCATCAAGTTCCACTTTCCTCCCACTGACTTCTTTCGAGAGAAACTCCTTCTCTAGAAAGAATCCATTCTTAGCAACGAATGTCTTGCCTTTGGATCTGTGATAGAAGGTGTACCCAACAGTCTCCTTTGGGTATCCTATGAAGACACATTTCTCCGATTTGGGTTTGAGCTTATCAGGTTGAAGCCTTTTCACATATGCATCGCAGCCCCAAACTTTCAGAAACGACAACTTTGGTTTCTTGCCAAACCACAATTCATAAGGTGTCGTCTCAACGGATTTCGATGGTGCCCTATTTAACGTGAATGCGGCCGTCTCTAAAGCATAACCCCAAAATGATAGCGGTAAATCTATAAGAGACATCATAGATCGCACCATATCTATTAAAGTACGATTACGACGTTCGGACACACCATTACGCTGTGGTGTTCCGGGTGGCGTGAGTTGTGAAACTATTCCGTATTGTTTCAAATGTAGACCAAACTCGTAACTCAAATATTTTCCTCCACGATCAGATCGTAGAAACTTTATTTTCTTGTTACGATGATTTTCAACTTCACTCTAAAATTATTTGAACTTTTCAAATGTTTCAGAGTTATGCTTCATCAAGTAGATATACCCATATCTGCTTAGATCATCAGTGAAGGTGAGAAAATAATGATATCCGCCACGAGCCTCGACATTCATCGGACCACATACATCTGTATGTATAATTTCCAACAAATCTGTTGCTCTCTCCATAGTACTGGAGAACGGCGTTTTAGTCATCTTGCCCATGGGCACGGTTCGCAAGTACCAAGTGATTCATAATCAAGTGGTTCCAAAAGTCCATCAGTATGGAGTTTCTTCATGCGCTTTACACCGATATGACCTAAACGGCAGTGCCACAAATAAGTTGCACTATCATTATCAACTCTGCATCTTTTGGCTTCAACATTATGAATATGTGTATCACTACTATCGAGATTCATCAAAAATAGACCACTCTTCAAGGGTGCATGACCATAAAAGATATTACTCATATAAATAGAACAACCATTATTCTCTGATTTAAATGAATAACCGTCTCGCATCAAACAAGATCCAGATATAATGTTCATGCTCAACACTGGCACCAAATAACAATTATTTAGGTCTAATACTAATCCCGAAGGTAGATGTAGAGGTAGCGTGCCGACCGCGATCACATCGACTTTGGAACCATTTCCCACGCGCATCGTCACCTCGTCCTTTGCCAGTGTTCGCTTAATCCGTAGTCCCTGTTTCGAGTTGCAAATATTAGCAACAGAACCAGTATCAAATACCCAGGTGCTACTGCGAGCTCTAGTAAGGTACACATCAATAACATGTATATCACATATACCTTTGTTCACCTTGCCATCCTTCTTATCCGCCAAATACTTGGGGCAGTTCCGCTTCCAGTGACCAGTCTGCTTGCAGTAGAAGCACTCAGTTTCAGGCTTAGGTCCAGACTTGGGTTTCTTCTCCTGAGCAGCAACTTGCTTGCTGTTCTTCTTGAAGTTCCCCTTCTTCTTCCCTTTGCCCTTTTTCTTGAAACTAGTGGTCTTGTTGACCATCAACACTTGATGCTCCTTCTTGATTTCTACCTCCGCAGCCTTTAGCATTGCGAAGAGCTCGGGAATTGTCTTATCCATCCCTTGCATATTATAGTTCATCACGAAGCTCTTGTAGCTTGGTGGAAGTGATTGGAGAATTCTGTCAATGACGCTATCATCCGGAAGATTAACTCCCAGTTGAATCAAGTGATTACAATACCCAGACATCTTGAGTATATGCTCACTGACAGAACTATTCTCCTCCATCTTGCAGCTATAGAATTTATTGGAGACTTCATATCTCTCAATCCGGGCATTCTACTGGAATATTAACTTCAACTCCTGGAACATCTCATATGCCCCATGACGTTCAAACATCATTGAAGTCCCGGTTCTAAGCCGTAAAGCATGGCATATTGAACTATCGAGTAGTCATCAGCTTTGCTCTGCCAGACGTTCTTAACGTTGTCAGTTGCATCAGCAGCAGGCCTGGCACCCAGCGGTGCTTCCAGGACGTAACTCTTCTGTGCAGCAATGAGGATAATCCTCAAGTTACGGACCCAGTCCGTGTAATTGCTACCATCATCTTTCAACTTTGCTTTCTCAAGGAACACATTAAAATTCAACGGAACAACAGCACGGGCCATCTATCTACAATCAACATAAACAAGCAAGATACTATCAGGGACTAAGTTCATGATAAATTTAAGTTCAATTAATCATATTACTTAAGAACTCCCACTTAGATAGACATCCCTCTAATCATCTAAGTGATCACGTGATCCAAATCAACTAAACCATAACCGATCATCACGTGAAATGGAGTAGTTTTCAATGGTGAACATCGCTATGTTGATCATATCTACTATATGATTCACGCTCGACCTTTCGGTCTCAGTGTTCCGAGGCCATATCTGCATATGCTAGGCTCGTCAAGTTTAACCTGAGTATTCTGCGTGTACAAAACTGGCTTGCACCCGTTGTAGATGGACGTAGAGCTTATCACACCCGATCATCATGTGGTGTCTGGGCACGACGAACTTTGGCAACGGTGCATACTCAGGGAGAACACTTTTTATCTTGAAATTTAGTGAGAGATCATCTTATAATGCTACCGTCAATCAAAGCAAGATAAGATGCATAAAAGATAAACATCACATGCAATCAATATAAGTGATATGATATGGCCATCATCATCTTGTGCTTGTGATCTCCATCTCCGAAGCACCGTCATGATCACCATCGTCACCGGCGCGACACCTTGATCTCCATCGTAGCATCGTTGTCATCTCGCCAATCTTATGCTTCTACGACTATCGCTACCACTTAGTGATAAAGTAAAGCATTACAGGGCGATTGCATTGCATACAATAAAGCGACAACCATATGGCTCCTGCCAGTTGCCGATAACTTGGTTACAAAACATGATCATCTCATACAATAAAATTTAGCATCATGCCTTGACCATATCACATCACAACATGCCCTGCAAAAACAAGTTAGACGTCCTCTACTTTGTTTGTTGCAAGTTTTACGTGGCTGCTACGGGCTTAAGCAAGAACCAATCTTACCTACGCATCAAAACCACAACGATAGTTTGTCAAGTTGGTGTTGTTTTAACCTTCGCAAGGACCGGGCGTAGCCACACTCGGTTCAACTAAAGTTGGAGAAGCTGACACCCGCCAACCACCTGTGTGCAAAGCACGGCGGTAGAACCAATCTCGCGTAAGCGTACGCGTAATGTCGGTCCGGGCCGCTTCATCCAACAATACCGCCGAACCAAAGTATGACATGCTGGTAAGCAATATGACTTATATCGCCCACAACTCACTTGTGTTCTACTCGTGCATATAACATCAAACCATAAAACCTAGGCTCTGATATCACTATTGGGGAACGTAGTAATTTCAAAAAATTTCCTACGCACATGCAAGATCATGGTGATGCATAGCAACGAGAGGGGAGAGTGTTGTCTACGTACCCTCGTAGACCGAAGCGGAAGCGTTGACGCAACATAGAGGAAGTAGTCGTACGTCTTCCCGGTCCAACCGATCCAAGCACCATTACTCCAGCACCTCCGAGTTCTTGGCACACGTTCAGCTCGATGACGCTCCCCGGGCTCCGATCCAGCAAAGCTTCGGGGAGGAGTTCCGTCAGCATGACGGCGTGGTGACGATCTTGATGTTCAACCGTCGCAGGGCTTCGCCTAAGCACCACTACAATATGACCGAGGTGGAATATGGTGGAGGGGGGCACCGCACACGGCTAAGGAACGATCACGAAAATCAACTTGTGTGTTCTAGGGTGCCCCCTTGCCCCCGTATATAAAGGAGCCAAGGGGAGGGGGCGGCCGCCAAGGAGGGCGCGCCAAGGGGGAGTCCTACTCCCACCGGGAGTAGGAATCCCTTCTTTCCTAGTTGGAGAAGGAGAAGTGGGAAAGAGGAGGAAGAGGGAAAGGAAAGGGGGGGCGCCGCCCCCCTCTCCTTGTCCTATTCGGACTAGGGAGGGGAGGGGCACGCGGCCACCTCTTGCCTCCTTTCCTCTTCTCCCTTAGGGCCATGTAGGCCCAATAACCCCCGGGGGGGGTTCCGGTAACCCCCCGGTACTCCGGTAAAATCCCGATTTCACCCGGAACGATTTTGATATCCAAATATAGGCTTCCAATATATCGATCTTTATGTCTCGACCATTTCGAGACTCCTCGTCATGTCCATGATCACATCCGGGACTCCGAACAACCTTCGGTACATCAAAATACATAAACTCATAATGAAACTGTCATCGTAACATTAAGCGTGCGGACCCTACGGGTCGAGAAAAATGTAGACATGACCGAGACACGTCTCCGGTCAATAACCAATAGCGGAACCTGGATGCTCATATTGGTTCCTACATATTCTACGAAGATCTTTATCGGTCAGACCGCACAACAACATACGTTGTTCCCTTTGTCATCGGTATGTTACTTGCCCGAGATTCGATCGTTGGTATCTCAATACCTACTTCAATCTCGTTACCGGCAAGTCTCTTTACTCGTTCCGTAATACATCATCTCATAACTAACTCATTAGTTGCAATGCTTGCAAGGCTTATGTGATGTGCGTTACCGAGAGGGCCCAGAGATACCTCTCCGACAATCGGAGTGACAAATCCTAATCTCGAAATACGCCAACCCAACATGTACCTTTGGAGACACCTGTAGAGCACCTTTATAATCACCCAGTTACGTTGTGACGTTTGGTAGCACACAAAGTGTTCCTCCGGCAAATGGGAGTTGCATAATCTCATAGTCATAGGAACATGTATAAGTCATGAAGAAAGCAATAGCAACATACTAAATGATCGGGTGCTTAGATAATGGAATGGGTCATGTCAATCAGATCATTCACCTAATGATGTGATCCCGTTAATCAAATAACAACTCTTTGTCCATGGTTAGGCAACATAACCATCTTTGATTAACGAGCTAGTCAAGTAGAGGCATACTAGTGACACTCTGTTTGTCTATGTATTCACACATGTATTATGTTTACGGTTAATACAATTCTAGCATGAATAATAAACATTTATCATGATATAAGGAAATAAATAATAACTTTATTATTGCCTCTAGGGCATATTTCCTTCAGAACTAACTGCGCTGCGCTCCATGGTTAACAGGGATGACGTGATACTCGATAAAAGATCCAAGTCCACCTCCTTTAAACCGGCGAACGAAATAGTCAAATTCCAAGTCCATCCAACGGACCCTACAAAAACAGCTTCCATCGGGGCACAATTAAACCTGGATGTCGACGCCGCACTGCGAGAGTTCCTACGCGAGAACTGGGACATTTTTGCCTGGCACCCTTCAGACATGCCAGGAATCCCACGCAGGCTGGCTGAGCACAGCCTAAATATCCTAAAAGGACTCAAGCCAGTCAATCAGGCTCTTCGACGTTTCTCCGAACCTAAGAGACAAGCCATGGGAGAGGAACTAGCCAAGCTATTGGAGGCCGGATTCATCAGAGACATAAAACATCCGGACTGGCTAGAAAACCTGGTGATGGTACCAAAGAAGGACAAATCCTGGCGCTTGTGCGTCGATTTTAAGGACCTTAATAAGGCCTGCCCAAAGGATCCCTTCCCCCTCCCCCGCATCGATCAAATCATCGATGCTACCGCAGGACATGATTCATTATGTTTCCTCGATGGATACTCCGGCTACCATCAGATTAAAATGGCAGAGCCAGACCAAGCCGCAACGGCATTCATCACACCATACGGCCCATTCTGCTTCAACACAATGCCCTTCGGGCTCAAAAACGCCGGCGCAACATATCAGCGCATGATTCAGACATGTCTGGCAAACCAGATCGGAAAAACAGTGGAGGCATACGTAGACGACTTGGTCATTAAAACCAAGCATGTCGAAACTCTAGTAGACGACTTCAGGCTCACATTCGACAACCTCCGAACATATGACATCAAGCTCAATCTGGAAAAATGCGTTTTCGGTGTACCAGCCGGAAAGCTCCTGTGATTCATTGTCTCCAGTAGAGGTATTGAAGCTAATCCGGCCAAAATCTGAGCGTTGTCACAGTTGGCTACCCCAACAGACCTCAAACAAATACAAAAATTGACTGGATGCATGGCGGCTCTAAGCCGCTTTATCTCCTGCTTGGGGGAAAAGGCATTACCCCTTTATCGCCTCCTCCGGCGCACCGAACACTTCGAGTGGACGGATGCCACCATGGCTGGACTCAACGAAATAAAAGCCATATTGGCAACAAACCCAGTCCTGGCCGCGCCAAACGTTGGCGAACCAATGCTATTATACATTGCGGCAACTCATCAAGTAGTAAGCGCAGTGCTCGTCGTCGAGCGAGAAGTGGACGGACACAAATTCCCCCTTCAAAAGCCGGTTTACTATGTGTCCACTGTCCTTACTCCATGCAAATCACGGTACCCACATTATCAAAAGATAGCATATGCGGTATTTATGGCATCCCAGAAGCTGCGACACTACTTTCAAGAGTGTTCGATAACGATAGCCTCGGAAGTACCACTTAACGATATTATAAACAACTGCGACGCGACGGGCCGGATTGCCAAATGGGCCATTGAGCTCCTCCCGTTCGACATAACTTACAAGCCACGGCGAGCTATTAAGTCACAAGTTTTGGCTGACTTCGTCGCTGAGTGGACGAAAGCCGAACTCCCTAAAGAGTACGGCACATATTCAAACTGGATCATGCACTTCGACGGCTCCAAAATGTTGGCTGGTCTGGGGGCTGGCGTCGTTTTGACGTCCCCAACAGGAGATACCATTCAATACGTACTACAGATAATGTATACGGACTCCAACAACGCAGCCGAATATGAGGCCCTTCTACATGGTCTCCTGATGACAGTATCCATGGGCATTCAACGCCTAGAGGTGCGTGGGGATTCGAACCTCGCGATATCCCAAATAAATGGAGACTTTGATGCCAAGGATCCGAAAATGGCAGCTTATCGCAATGCCGTCCTAAAAATGTCAGCTCGGTTCGAGGGGCTCGAATTTCACCATGTGGCTCGGGAAAACAATCAGGCGGCGGATATCCTCGCCTGCATCGGCGCAAAACGTGACGCGGTCCCTCCCAACATATTTCTGGAAAGGCTCTTCAAGCCATCCGTAGCATGGGAAGGGGACACCGGTAACAACAATCCGGACCCGGCCAAAATACCTGATACCGAACTCTCTGACACAATCGGAGGCTACGCCACCGAAATAACACAATCAGCCCACGAAATAATGGTCATTATTGCCCCGTGGACAGAACCATTCCTGGCCTACCTAACTAGACAGGAACTTCCGGAGGACCAAAATGAGGCACGCTGCATAGTGCAGCGATCCAAGGCCTACAGGGTCCATGAGGGAGAATTGTACAAAAAAAGTGCTACCGGAGTCCTTCAAAGGTGCATCTCCGAAGAGGAAGGGCGGAACCTTTTGGAAGAAATTCATGCCGGACTCGGCGGTCATCACGCCGCAGCCCGGGCTCTTGTAAGCAAGGCCTTCCGTACATGATTCTATTGGCCAACGGCCCGGGCAGATGCACAGGACTTGGTCCAATGTTGCGTCGGTTGCCAGCTCTTTGCAAATCAAAGCCACATGCCACCTACCATCCTCCAAACAATCCCCATTACATGGCCCTTCGCGGTCTAGGGACTTGACATGGTTGGACCCTTTAAAGGGGGAACCCACAAGAAAAAGTACTTATTGGTCATGGTGGATAAATTCACCAAATGGATAGAGGCTAAACCGGTTAAAACAGCCGAATCCGGACCGGTGATAGATTTCATATCCGGGGTTGTACACCGTTACGGCGTCCCCTACAGCATCATCACTAATAACGGCACGAACTTCACAGACGACGAGGTAAAACTCTGGTGCAGCAAAATGGGCATCAAGCTCGATTATGCTTCAGTCTATCACCCACAAACCAACAGTCAAGTCGAACGAGGAAATGGTCTTATAATGAGCGGCATTAAACCCAGATTAGTGCGCTCCTTAATGGAGTCTGACACGCACTGGGTAGAGGAGCTCGACTCCGTACTCTGGGGGCTGCGGACCACGCCGAATCGTAGTACCGGATATACACCGTTTTTTATGGTGTACGGCGCAGAGGCAGTCCTGCCCTGTGACATAATTCATGACTCACCTCGAGTGCGCATGTACAAAGAAAGAGAAGCCGAGCTCGATCGGCAGGACAGTCTGGACACCTTGGAAGAAGAGCGCGACGTAGCCAAAGCCCGTTCTGCATTTTACCAGCAACAGGCTCGCAGATACGGGCCAAAACTTATAATGTTGGTGAACTAGTTATAAGGCTGCCGGATAAGAAAAAGAACAAGCTCAAGCCCAAATGGGAAGGTCCCTTCATTATCGACCAAGTTCTGACCGGTGGAGCGTACCGTCTGCGAGATGCATCGACTAGTCGACTTGAGCCGAACCCATGGAACGCAGCCAGGCTTCGAAGATTCTACGCCTGGCACCAGACTTTATGTTAGTCCCCTCCCCTTGTCCATTTTCTGCATATGCATCATCTGTCTTGTTTCCCTTTCTTTCTTTTATTTCTCTAGGCCTTCAAGGGTCACCTTGTGCCTCACTCATGCATTACAGATGCGCTAGCCGCACTCTTCATACCTGGGAGCTTCTTTCATAGAAGCTTAAATTATTTACCTGGGCCTCACGCCCAACACATGTGTTATACTTCCGCATGTACCTTTTTCACCATTATATGCATCAATATGACTTCAGTTTTGGCCAAGTTGGGTTGCCTGGTTCTTGTATTTATGCCCTACGTTCCCGTTAATTCGGCTAGGGCATAAGGGGAGCACCTCTGCGATTGTTACCGCCGGGTCAGCCGGACGTGTACCTCAGACTGGGTGAAGCTGAAAGCTAGCGTTCTTAAGGGAATATTCGGTCGGTCAACAAAAGATGAATTTTATTTATTATCCATATCTGCCCCTAGATTCTTTTTCTGCGCTTCTTATCGCAGTCCAGACATGCACTTTAGGGCATGCTTACCCAGGGAAAGGAACCCTTAACGAAACTATTCTCCCTGGAAGATGTTTCTTACTACCCATGTAATATAACATAACTAGTTGGGCACTTGTATGATAAAGCACTAATGACCCCTACGCCTGGTCTCCACGCATGCCCCGGTTCTTACATAACCAAGAGGGTATTCGGATACACTCCGGACCGTCGGGTCCCGAGGTCGAAGCAAAAAGGTCCGCCATGACAAACAATCTACAATCCGGCTAGAAGGCATTATACATGTCACTTTAAAATTACATAGTCAATTTGACTGGTTGAATTCCTCTTCAATACCATCCAATAGGCTGTCTAGTCTATAGTCCTGTTGGGAATACTTTGCGGCCAATTCTACTTGGTCGTACACTAAGCTCACAGGGATCTCCTTCCCATCGGGCCCCCCAGGTCTGACTTCGGCCATGTGGTTCGGGTCAGCCTTCGTGTACCGTGTCTTCACCATTGCCCAGGCTTCCCTGGCGCCCTGACAGCAGGCCGATATCTTCCATAATCGGAAGTGCCACCGCACTCCCTTTAGCTTTTCTGCAAGCTCTCCAAGGCCTTCGGGTATGGAGATAGATGGCCACAAGGCCTGGGCGACGCCTTGCATCACCTGTCGAACTCGTTCGTGCAGCTGTGAGAGCTCGGGAAGAAGGTCACCCGTTGAACCGGGCATTTCCTCGGCAGGACGACCTGTTAGCATACCTACAGACATAACTCTGTCAGCCAGCTTCCTCGCCGAACTCTTTTTCAAAGTTCGTTCAAGCACTTAATAAATATGCCGCGTCAAAGCCGCCGATTTTCCTTAGCAGAGTCCGACAGTTGGGCACGAACATCTTGTAGTTCCACGCCCAGCTTGGTGTTGGCATCTAGGAGATCATTTTTCTCCCGCCTCACCCTCGTAAGCACGTTCTCACCGGCCTTCAGCTGCCGTAGGAGCTGTTGCTTATCCGGATTTACTCTAGTGTCATCTGCAATTTTATCGTCAGATTTGCATACACGCCGCATTCTATATGTCACTTATCATTTGAAGGATATGTTACCAGAGGGGGTCTCTTTGGGCTCCCCTGCTGCGGCCAGTGCGGCCTGAAGTTGGGCTTTGCACTCTTCCAGCTCCTGGGACAGTTGAGTATTCTTTTCTGTAAGAACCTGCATAACAAATGATCCTTAAATCAGTTATCCTAACTGTTTCAAGTCTCAGGGGCTACTGATATATGTAATCACCGAATTTTCTCACCCGTATGTCTTTTACAAACTGCTCCGTGGCTCTGGCTAGACCATTTTGAGTGGCACGGAGGTGCGCGTCTCCCGAGTTGAAGGCATCCAATGCCTCTTGGGAGAAACAAGCGTCACGAAGAACAGTCCGGCGACGCCTGTGGTTCATGGCACTTTCCACCTCGGAATTGGTGGCGGACAGTTTATCTGCATCCTCTATCGGAGGAGCACCCGGCGCACGCCTCGTATTCATTCCCGCCTCCAAATCCGGCCTTGGAGCCTGGCTTGTGGAGGTGCGATTGGTAGCCTCTTCGGGTATAGTCCGGCGAGCGCTCCTTTTCCTGAAAAGAAGGCATGGGCGTTAGTACGCCTCTGAGAATAATGTCCTGCAATAAAGACGGCGCGTCGGTGTCTCAATCCGGACTGCGGGTCTTTTCAGCCTGCCTGGCCTCGCGGCCCCTTGTTGGCCAGTCCCCGCAGGCTTGGCCTTCTGCCTCGAGGACCTCCCCTGCAAAACACGGCTGTTATACGGCGATCAAAAATACGCAAGGACGGATCCCTTTTTGAAGTGCTGGGACTTCGGTCCCGATCACCTGTGAGGCTGGAACTAGCCCTGGGTAATCGGCCATAATGGCCACCAAAGCATTATCATTGCTCGATTGGTAAAACACCCCATCGATCAGCTCCACGGATATGTCCGGATCCTCTTGGGAGGCCGGGTCAAGGGACCGTCCAGGGTCCTCAAGTTGTGGAGGGGGGTTGTTTATCTCCCTTACAGCCTAGCACAGTTCCTGCGTAGAAATCGCTAAACTGAATACTTAACTGCGGAAATATGAAACGGATGGGCGAGAAAAAGTCTCCGCTTACCCAGCTCGGAGGATTGTACATAGAAAATCCACCTTGTGGGTTGACACGAAGGAATTCCTCCTCTTCTCCCTTGTACAAAGTGGATAAGATCTTTATTAGATCAGCAACCGATCCCGGCCCTTTACAGCCGTAGCGGGTGGCATCATCCTCCCCGTTGAAATCCCACATGGGGTGGCCTCTATACTAAAGCGGCTGCACCCCCCGCATGATACATATGGCCATGACCTCGATCATGGTCAATCCGGATCGAGCTAAAAAACTTATCCGGCTCATCAGGTAAAGAACGTCCATGTCATCTTCCTCCAGGGGGCTCCGTGGACGCCAGCTCCGGCGCTTCTTTGAAGGGGCGTTGTGGAACTCAGGAAGGATGATCCGAATAGGATCCGGGAGGGGGACGTCTTCTATATAAAACCATTCTGAAGGCCAGTCTTCAGACGCCTTCTTTGGGGTTCCGGACAGGTATCCGGTCCCGGCAACACGCCACACTTCGGCTCCGCCCACTTGATATATTGACCCCTTCTGAGAAAGGGGCACAAGGCAGAACAACTTCTTCCACAGAGCGAAATGAGCCTCACAGCCCAAAAACAACTCGCAAAGGGCTACTAATAGAGGCAGGCGTAAGGTTGTGCAACTGGAGGCCGTAGAACTCCAGGAGCCCCCGGAGAAACGGATGAATTGGGAATCCGAGCCCTCTTACCAAATAAGGGACAAGGCATACCTGCTCTCCCTTGGAGGGATTGGGAAGGCTCTCCACTTGCTCTCCGCCATTATAGGTGGCAAGCCTAGCTCGAACCGGGACCATGTATGCTGGGGGAAGAAATCCCTTGGTCTGAAGCATCACTAATTTGCTGTGCGGGACGGAACATCTCTCCCAGTCTCCAGGCTTGGAGCTAGGGGAGCGAGAGGAGGAGCTGCGTCGACCGGCCATGATGGAATGGATCTCTGTTGGGCGCGCTCTGATGAAGGCTCGTATAGGGAGGATGGTGTGATTTGGATCTGAATCCTCGTCTTTTTAATAGGCGGCTCATTCACACAGCTAGGGGGGTAAATGTGAAAACACCCTGGCTCTTCACATTCGCTCGACACGTGGAAAGTGGCTATTATTGGGCGTGGAAGCCAAGGAGTGCAACATTCACAAGAAACCAGACACTATTTCAACAGGTACACAGAATTTGGAGAGGAACCCGCCTTGCAATGCCGAAGACAATACTGCGCGCCGGACTCATCGTCATTGAAGCCTGGTTTGGGGGCTACTGAGGGAGTCCTGGATTAGGGGGTCTCCGGATAGCCGGACTATATCCATTGGCCGGACTGTTAGACTATGAAGATACAAGATTGAAGACTTCATCTCGTGTCTGGATGGGACTCTACTTGGCATGGAAGGCAAGCTAGGCAATACGGATATGGATATCTCCTCCTTTGTAACCGACCTTGTGTAACCCTAACCCTCTCCAGTGTCTATATAAACCAAAGGGTTTTAGTCCGTAGGACAACAATCACAACATACAATCATACCATAGGCTAGCTTCTAGGGTTTAGCCTCTCTGATCTCGTGGTAGATCTACTCTTGTACTACCCATATCATCAATATCAATCAAGCAGGACGTAGGGTTTTACCTCCATCAAGAGGGCCCGAACCTGGGTAAAACATTGTGTCCCCTGCCTCCTGTTACCATCCGGCCTATACGCACAGTTCGGGACCCCCTACCCGAGATCCACCGGTTTTGACACCGACAGTGGTAATAGGTAATGCTTTGATAGTTTTATTAGGCACCCATATAGCTTTCTTTAGGGGGCATTCCTGTTGTTTGGTCTAACATAGCAAGCAACAACCTCACCATGTTGATTTTTGAATAGCTTATAGTATCCAGAGAATAATCATCAGCATATTCAAGGATCGGAGAGTTATATCCCTAAAGTAATGTTGGATCGAGCGTTTTGCTCTTGGCAGGTGATAACCCAAAAGTATAGGGGATGAGTTGTAGCCACTTTCGATAAGTAAGAGTGTCGAACCCAAGGAGGAGCTAAAGGTAGAACAAATATTCCCTCAAGTTCTATCAACCACCGATACAACTCTACGCACGCTTAACGTACGCTTTACCTAGAACAAGTATGAAACTAGAAGTACTTTATAGGTGTTGTAGGATAGGTTTGCAAGATAATAAAGAGCATGTAAATAGAAACTAGGGGTTGTTTAGATAAATAAACAATTAAGTTAGTATCATGAGTGTGGAAAAGTGGTGTTAGGAGTTACGGAAGTGTCCCTAAGCAATTGACTACGTTACTAGACCGATAGCAAGTTTTATGTGGGAGAGGCCACTGCTAGCATGTCATCCCTTACTTGGAATTCTATGCACTTATGATTGGAACTATTAGCAAGGATCCTCAACTACTAACGTTCATTAAGGTAAAACCCAACCATAGCATTAAGATATATTGGTCCCCCTTCAATCCCGTATGCATCAATTTCTATGCTAGGCTGATGCTGCTATCACCCTTGCCCTCCAATACATAGTCCTAACATACAACTAACCCTATGGTGTGATCCATACACGCGCTCATATGATGGGCACCAAAAGACAGCAACATAACCACAAGCAAATTAAACCAATCATAGCAATTCACCAATCACCGATAGGACAACAAAAATCTACTCAAGCATCATAGGATGGTAACACATCATTGGATAATAATATGAAGCATAAAGCACCACGTTCAAGTAGAGGGTAGAGTGGGTTCCGGGAGAGTGGACCGCTGAATATAGATGGGAGAAGGTGATGAAGATGTTGGGGAAGATGACGGAGGTGTTGGTGTAGATCGTCGTCACACGATGATTGCCCCGACGGCGTTCCGGCGCCACCGGGAGAGAGGGGGAGAGAGCCCCCCTCCTTCTTATTCTTCCTTCACCTTCCGTCTAGACGGGAGGAGAGTTTCCCCTCTGGTCCTTGGACTCCATGGAGGTAGAGGGGCGGGAGCCCCTCTAAGATTGGATCTCTCTCTATTTCCTTCTCTTTCTGCGTTCCCAGATTCTGGCCTTTCGCCATTTCTTAAATTCTCGGAGATCCGTAACTCCGATTGGGCTGAAATTTTAACACGATTTTTATCCAGATATTAGCTTTCTTGCGGTCGAAGAAGGGCACCAACCACCTTTCAGGGTGGCCACAAGACTCCCAGGCGCGCCCAGGGTAGGGGGCGCGCCCCTAGGGCTTGTGGGCCCCTCGGGCATCGTCTTATGTTGATTCTTTTCCCCAAAATCACATATATTTCAAAAAAAATCTTCGTAAGTTTTTATCGCGTTTGGACTCTATTTGTATGGATATTCTGCGAAACAAAAAACATGCAACAAAGAGGATCTGGCACTGGGCACTGGATCAATATGTTAGTCCCTAAAATAATATAAAAAGTTGCCAAAAGTATATGAAAGTTGTAGAATATTGGCATGAAACAATCAAAAATTATATATACTACGGAGACGATCAACATCCCCAAGCTTAATTTCTGCTCGTCCTCGACTAGGTAAATGATAAAAAAGTAATTTTTGATGTGGAATGCTACCTAGCAAAATCTTGATCACATAATCTAATCATGGCATGAATATTAAGACACGAGTGATTTAAAGCAATAGTCTATCATTTGACACAGAGACAATAATACTTCAAGCATACTAATAAAGCAATCATGTCTTCTCAAAAATAACATGGCCAAAGAAAGGTATTCCTACAAAATCATATAGTCTGGCTATGCTCCATCTTCATCACACAAAGTATTTCATCATGCACAACCCCGATGACAAGCCAAGCAATTGTTTCATACTTTTGATGTTCTCAAGCCTTTTCAACTTTCACGCAATACATGAGTGTGAGCCATGGATATATAGCACTATAGGTGGAATAGAATATGGTGGTTGTGAGGAGAAGACAAAAAGGAGAAAGTCTCACATCAACTAGGAAAATTAATGGGCTATGGAGATGCCCATCAATTGATATTGATGCATGTGAGTAGGGGTTGCCATGAAACGGATGCACTAGAGCTATAAGTGTATGAAAGCTCACAAATGAAACTAAGTGGGTGTGCATACAACTTGCTTGCTCATGAAGAGCTCGGGCATTTGAGGAAGCCCATCATCGGAATAAACAAGCCAAGTTTTATAATGAAAAATTCCCACTAGTATATGAAAGCGATAACTCAAGAGACTCTTATATGAAAAACATGGTGCCGCTCTGAAGCACAAGTGTGGTAAAAGGATAGTAACGTTGACCCTTCTCTCTCTTTTTCTCTCATTTTTTTGGGCTCTTTGGCATCTTTTTTTATTTTGGGCTCATTGACCTCTTTTTATTTTTGTAAGTCTGAAGTCTCATCCCGACCCAAGGGAATCATAGCCTCCATAATCCTTTCCTCATTGGGGCAATGCTCTAATAATGATGATCATCACACTTTTATTTACTTACAACTCGATATGACAACTTGATAAAACGGATACATGATGACTATATGAATGCCTCTAGCAACGTACCAGGATTTGAATGATCTAGCATAGCAAAGATATCAAAAAAATCGGACAAGCCATGAAAATATCATGCTAGCTATCTTACGATCATGCAAAGCAATATGACAGTGAACGCTCAAGTCATGTATATGATGATGATGGAAGTTGCACGACAATATATCTTGGAATGGCTATGGAAATGCCAAGATAGGTAGGTATGGTGGCTGTTTTGAGGAAGGTATAAGGATGGTTTTATGCACTGATGAAAGTTGCGCGGCACGAGAGAGGCTAGAAATGGTGGATGGGTGAGAGTGCGTATAATCCATGGACTCAACATTAGTCATAAAGAACTCACATACTTGTTGCAAAAATGCAATTAGCCATTGAAGCAAAGTACTAATAAGCATGCCCCCAGGGGGTAGATTGGTAGGAAAAGACCACCGCTTGTCCCCGACCGCCACTCATAAGGAAGACAATCAAAAAATAAATCATGATCCGACTTCATCACATAACGGTTCACCATACGTGCATGCTTCGGGAATCACAAACCTTAACACAAGTATTTCTACTAATCCACAATTACTCACTAGAATGACTCTAATATCACCATCTTTATATTGAAAAACTATTGCAAGGCATCAAACATATCATATTCAGTGATCTACAAGTTTTTATGTAGGATTTTATGACTAACCATGTGAATGACCAATTCCTGTTAACTCTCTAAATAGATATACATGAAGCAAGAAAGTTTAATTCTTTCTACAAAAGATATGCCCACGCTCTAACAAATATAAGTGAAGCAAAATAGCATTCTACAAATGACGGTTTTCTATGTGTAGAGAAACAGGCAATCCAAACTTCAAAAGATATAAGTGAAGCACATGAAGCATTCTATAAATCCATACTCAAAAGATATAAGTGAAGTGCGAAGAGCATTCTATAAATCAACGAAGGACTATCTCATACCAGCATGGTGCATTATTAAAAGAAAAATAAAAAATCGCACGACGCTCCAAGAATTTACTGCATATCACATGACGAATAAAAACATAGCTCCAAGTAAAGTTACCAGTGGTCGTTAGAAGAAAGAGGGGATGCCTTCCTGGGCATCCCCAAGCTTAGTTGCTTGGGAGTCCTTGAATATTACCTTGGGGTGCCTCGGGCATCCCCAAGCTTAGTCTCTTGCCACTCCTTATTCCTTCATCCATCGTGATCTTACCCAAAACTTGAAAGCTTCGATCACACAAAACTTAACAAAACCCCTTGTGAGATCCATTAGTATAATAAAGCAAATCACCAATTTAAGTACTGTTGAAAACTCACTCATATTTTATTTTTTTCATTATAACTACTATACTCTAACTTCACCATGGCTTATATCACCGATACAATCCATAGATTCATCAAAACACGCAAAACAATGCATAAAAAAGGATCTGTCTTAAACAGGATAGTCTGTAGTAATCTGAACTGTAACACCCACGATGATGCGTCTATATCTCCCACGTG
Organism: Triticum aestivum; assembly: GCF_018294505.1. NCBI lineage: Eukaryota > Viridiplantae > Streptophyta > Magnoliopsida > Poales > Poaceae > Triticum > Triticum aestivum. The sequence continues at coordinate 133,943,622 of NC_057794.1, forward strand.
TCGGAGCACGACTTAGAGGCATAACCGCATAGTAGGCATGTCGCAAGAGGGGTAATCTTTATACATCCCATGTACTGAATAAGAAAGGGATAAAGAGTTGGCTTACAATCACCACTTCACACAATACATAAATATATCATACATCATCCAGAATACAAACAAGGTCCGACTACGGAACCAAACATAAATAAAGACAACCCCAAATGCTAGATCCCTGATCGCCCCAACTGGGCTCCTCTACCGATCATCCGGAAAATACACATAGTAACGCCCCGAATCCTCGTCGAACTCCCACTTGAGTTCAGTAGCGTCCCCTGCACTGGCATCATCGGCACCTGCATCTATTTGGAAGTATCTGTGAGCAATGTTGAGGATATCGCTTATCGGGAACTTATCGGTCAACCCATGATAAGGGAAAAATCGGCCAGTTTATCGGCATATCGGCCGATTTATCGTCATATCGGCTGATTTATCGGTCAGACACGGGTAAGCGATAAATCGACCGATTTATCAGAATATCAGAAGATATCTTGAACAGTGTCTGTGAGTCACGGGGACTCGGCAATGTCACACCCTCGCGACCAAACTATTTAAGCTTATAGGTAGGAAAGGTAGGGAGGTGGAGCTACAGCAAGCACTAGCATATATGGTGGCTAACTTACGTAAAATAGAGCGAGAAGAGAAGCAAAGCACAGTCGAGAAACTAATAAGTGATCAAGAAGTGATCCTGAAACTACTTATGTCCAAGCATAACACGAGACCGTGTTCTCTTCCCGGACTCCGCCGAAAAGAGACCATCACGGCTACACACGCGGTTGATTCATTTTAATTAAGTTAAGTGTCAAGTTTTCTACAAACGGATATTAACAAATTCCCATCTGCCCATAACCGCGGGCACGGCTTTCGAAAGTTCAAAACCCTGTAGGGGTGTCCCAATTTAGCCCATCACAAGCTCTCACGGTCAACGAAGGATATTCCTTCTCCCAGGACAACCCGATCAGACTCGGAATCCCGGTTACAAGACATTTCGACAATGGTAAAACAAGACCAGCAAGACCACCCGCTGTGCTGACAAATCCCGATAGGAGCTGCACATATCTAGTTCTTAGGGCACACCGCATAAGCTAAGCATACAGGAACCAACATAACCCAAGTTGCCAAGGGACGGTCCCGTACGGTGCTCTAGTTTGGACCAACACTCAGAGGAGCACTGGCCCGGGGGTTTAAAATAAAGATGACCCTTGAGTCCACGGAACCCAAGGGAAAAGTCTTAGGTGGCAAATGGTAAAACCAAGGTTGGGCCTTGCTGGAGGATTTTTTTTATTCAAGGTGAACTGTCAAGGGGTTCCCATAACACCCAACCGCGTAAGGAACGCAAAATGAAGGAACATAACACCGGTATGACGAAAACTAGGGCGGCAAGAGTGGAACAAAACACCAGGCATAAGGCCAAGCCTTCCACCCTTTACCAAGTATATAGATGCATTAAAGTAAACAAGATATAACAATGATATCCCAACAAAAATATCCATGTTTCGACACGGAACAAGCTCCATCTTCACCTGCAACTAGCAATGCTATAAGAGGGGCTAAGCAAAGTGGTAACATAGCCAAACAACGATTTGCTAGGAAAGGTGGGTTAGAGGCTTGTCATGGCAATATGGGAGGCATGATATAGCAAGTGGTAGGTATCGCGACATAGCAATAGAGCGAACTAGCAAGCAAAGATAGAAGTGATTTCGAGGGTATGGTCATCTTGCGTGCAAAGTTCTCCGAGTAGACGAAAGCTTGATCCTCGTAAGCGTACTCAACGGGTTCCTCGATCACGTACTTCTCTCCCGGCTCTACCCAAGACAAGCACACAAGCAAAAGACCAACAATCAATCACAGTGCAATGTGCAAGCAACATGATGCAAAACATGGCATGATATGCGGGATGTGATATGCAATGCATATGCGTGCTTCGGAACGGAAAGATTGAACTAGGCCTCACTTGGCAAACCAAGTGCGCCTCTGGAAAGATGAGTTGATTTCGGTCGAAATCGATATAAAGATCACCGGAATCGGACGCACGGTTTGCAAATGGCAAGCAAAACAAGAATGGCACAATTCTGCATTAACAGCATGATGCCATCTAGAATGCAACAACACACTAAGCTACTGCACTGCAACATATCAACAAAGCATATGGAAGTGATCTACTCAAGATTCTTGACAAAGGATGAACACTGAGCTACGGCTAAAACACACAAGAGCAGGTTCAAACAAGCATGGCAAAAGTGCAAAAGATATCAGCTTCACAGACTTAGTGAAAATACTAACATGTCAGGAATTAACATCAGGAAGCCATGTTTAGAGCAAGGAAACAACATGCTACAGGAACAGATCATAGCAAACAAAGGCATGGCATGAATCTACTCAAAACATAAAACAAAAATCCCTTACTGATCAAGAGACAAAAAGGCACAGAAGATATTATGGCACCCATGTAAACATAGCAAGTTTCGTTAACAGATTCAGACAATAGAAAACTGAGCATGGCATCAACAGACTTATGAAGGCATCTTTGCGAGCTCGATTCACTCAACACAAGGCATGGCATGACAAGATAAGCATAACACCAGCAAGATGGCATGTTAAAGAAGTTAACCGAGGCAAGAACAAGCTCATAGCATGCATGGATCAACTACAACAACCTGGGCAAAATTGATTAACATGTAGACAATCTGCCAGGAATATTTTATAGCAAAAGTAGAGCAGGATTAAGACATGCTAGAGCACTCCATAATTGCAAACAGGGACATGGATGGATAGAGCACAACCATATGTCCAAAACATCCTTACTGAAGATACTCAAAAGAATCATGGATCTCATTGTAGCAACATGAATACATGCATAAAAATAACAGCAGAGCAATGACTTAGTGAAATTCTAAGTACCTGAAATCAGCAATATCAGGAGAACTACTTTGCATGCTTGTGCTAGTCACCAAAAAGATCACAAAAATACATGGCATACAACCCTGTAAATATGGCATGGCATAGCCCAAAACACATGTAGAGCTCAAGTCCATATGCAGCACACAACAATTGTAGAAAAAGTTGCAAATGCTCATACTCTACTAAGAATCAGCACCTAACATTTTATAGCACTCTTGCATCAACGATTTGGGCATCAAGATGGACTCAAACAAGCAGGTCACAATGGAAAAAAATGAAGAGCACATCATGATGAACATTTTAATATATTGCACGCACAAAACAGAGCTACATGCAAGAAGTTACGGCAGGCCAAATGTAGCACCAGAATGTAAAATTTTCATGACTTAGTGGCAAAAACGGGGATCAACCTTCTGGATCAGATCCAGATCTGGCGTGGATGGCGAGGACGTCCGGAGATGTCACCGGGGATGGAGGTCGCGGTGGCCAGATCCCGCAAGGGAGCTCGCCGGGGCTGACAGGGAAGGATAGGAACGGCGGGGTCGGAGCTCCGGCGAACGTCGTGGCGGCGCGGGCGACGACCAGCGACGAAGGCGGGGCGGCGGAGGCGGCGGCCGGCAAACGTCACGGCAGAGGCGGCGAGGCGACGACCGGAGCGAAGAGGACAGCGGCGACGCGGGCGGCGACCTCGGGCGCTGGCGGTGCGAAGGCGCGGGAAGCGGGCGGCGGCGGATGGGCCTCTCGGGCCGGTAGCGGAGAGCGGCGGCGGACGCCATGTGGTGCGCCTGGATTGGCACGGGCGGCGGCGACGACTGTGTCCGGCGCGGTGGACACGTCCGGTGGCGGCGGAGGGCGATTTTTAGGGTTTGGACCCGAAATTGGAGAGGGGATCACATATTTATACCTAGAAGGAGGTGGGAGTGTCCAAATGGAGTGCGGTTTTCGGCCACGCGATCATGATCCGACGGCGCAGGATTTGGAGATGGTTTGGATGGGTTATTGGGCCACTTTGGATGGGTGTTGGGCTGCAACACACACGAGGCCTTTCCGGTTCCCCGGTTAACCGTTGGAGAATCAAACAGACTCCAAATGGCATGAAACTTGACTGGCGGTCTACCGGTGGTGAACCAAGGCCGCTTGGCAAATATCGGCCCATTCCGAGAAATTTTAACACCCGCTCACGAAAAGAGGCAAAAGGGGGCGCCAGAGGTCGTAGGAGTGTCTGATTGCAAAACGGACAACGGGGAAAATGCTCGAATGCATGAGCGAACACGTATGCAAATGCGATGCACATGATGACATGATATGAAATGCATGACATGAAAAAAAATGCAAAACGAAGACAAAACCCAACCACGAAGGGAATCTCATAACTTAGAGCCGAAAATGGCAAGAGTTGGAGTACAAATATGGCCAATTACATCCGGGGCGTTACAACACTCCACCACTATGAAAAGATCTCATCCCGAGATCTAGGACTGAAAGAACTCCGGATATTTGGAATGGAGGTGGTCCTCGCGTTCCCAGGTGGCTTCTGGGTCGGAATGGTGTGACCACTTCACTTTCAGGAATTTGATAGACTTTTTGTGAGTCTTGCGCTTAGTTCCTTCAAGAATAGCAATGGGATGCTCATGATAAGACATGTCTTCTTGGAGATCAATCTCTTCGAAGTTGATGGTGCTGTCAGGAGTCTTGAAGCACTTGCGAAGCTGAGACACGTGAAACACGTTGTGCACATTTGCAAAGTTGGATGGAAGCTCAAGTTTATAGGCGAGGTCGCCTCTTTTGCCAATGATCTTGAAAGGACCCACGTATCTAGGGGCAAGCTTCTCTTTGATACCGAAGTGACAAGTACCTTTCATTGGAGAGACGCGGAGGTAGACATGGTCTCCGATCTCAAAAGCCAAGTCACGATGCTTGCTATCATAGTAACTCTTCTGGCATGATTGCGTGGTTTTGAGATTTTCACGGATGACTTTACACATTTCCTCAGCTTCTATGATTAAGTCATTGCCAAGAAGTTGGCGTTCATCGGTCTTTGACCAATTAAGAGGAGTGCGGCACTTTCTGCCATAGAGAATCTCGAATGGGGCCTTGCCCGAACTCGCTTGGAAGTTGTTGTTGTAGGAGAAATCGGCATATGGGAGACAATCAAATGTAGGGTATAGACCGTAATCGCCCGATCTTTCACGAAAGGAGCGGATCCCGGGGAAATCACGAAGAACACGAGGAAGAACGGAAGGAAAACACAAAAGGAAATCACTAAACCGACACGAATAAGTCATACATGGGCTAGATCCTCGAGTACATAGGTAGAGATACACGAATCCATGGACAACTAAGGACGATACACGGTAACCGGTTCTTCTCTGTGAGGAGGTCTTGATGGGGCCGCCCAAGAGGGGGTCTTGATGATCTTCTCCGAAAGGAGGTCTTGAATCCGCTTGGGGGATCTTCTCTGGTGGAGGCTCGAATCTCTGAGGAGAAGGTAACCAAGTGGATGAGCAAAGCTCTCTCACAAATCTGAGCTAAACATTTGCTAACCCTAGAAAGGAGGTGGTAGAGGTCTATTTATAGTCTAAGTGCAAATGGGGGCGAAAGTAGGGGTACATGGGCCTCGGGCCCGAATCTGGACGCAACCAGGTACCGGACGTCCGCTGGTGGCTGGTCGTCCGGTGTCTCAGGAGCGGTCGGTCGTCCGGTGTCCTCCGGACATCCGCTGGTTCGGCTCTGTGATGGGGGTGCTGGACGTCCGGAAACGTCGGTCTTCCGCTGATGTTGGTTCGGATGCAGGGGCGCCGGTCGTCCGGTCCGGACCGGACGTCCGCTCGTATGCTTCGGGTGCAGGGGCACCGGTCGTCCGGTCTGGGCCAGACGTCCGCTCGCTGGGGCTCGGCTAATGCTTCAGGCGCCGGACGTCCGGCCTCGGCCGGTCATCCGGTGGCTGGGACTTTTCCTTCAGCCCTCCTTCTTCTCCGTCTTCTCGTCCATCTTCCCCTTCTTCTTGTCCTTGCTCCTTAGCTTCTCCATTGTACCTGAGTATGCACAAAGTATCCATATGAGGAAGTATCCATGCTTCATGTGCATCGAAGTGGAATTGTGAGAGGAGAGATGTCACCTCGATTTCAAGAGCTCTTGCACGTGATCGAGTCATGGGTCCACCAGGCACTTGATGAGACGATGGTAGGTCCATGGGGATGACCTTGGGATGCTCCGCATCATCTCCCCTCCCTTGGGGAAGATCCATCCTCAGATCAAATTCTTCATCACCATGGAAGGGAGAGAGATCTTTGACGTTGAAGATGTCGCTCACGTTGTACTTGTCGCACGGGAGGGCGATCTTGTAAGCATTGTCGTTGTAGCGTGCAAGCACCTTGAAGGGTCCATCCGCTCGTGGTCGAAGCTTGGATTTGTGTTCTTGTGGGAAACGGTCCTTGCGAAGGTGTAGCCACACTCGATCACCGATATTGAAGACCATAGGTTGCTTGTTGAAGTTGAGCTTGGTTGCAAGGCGTTGAACTTGGCGCTCAATGGTGTTTCTGTTGGGGAACATAGCAATAATTCCAAATTTTCCTACGTGTCACCAAGATCAATCTATGGAGTCATCTAGCAACGAGGGAGGAGTGGATCTACATACCCTTGTAGATCGCGCGCGGAAGCGTTCAAGAGAACGGGGTTGATGGAGTCGTACTCGTCGTGATCCAAATCACCGATGATCCTAGCGCCGAACGGACGGCACCTCCGCGTTCAACACACGTACGGAGCAGCGACGTCTCCTCCTTCTTGATCCAGCAAGGGGGGAGGAGAGGTTGATGGAGATCCAACAGCACGACGGCATGGTGGTAGTAGCGGGATTCCAACAGGGCTTCGCCAAGCGCTGCGGGAGGAGGAGATGTGTCATGGGAGGGAGAGGGAGGCGCCAGGGCTTAGGTATGGTTGCCCTCCCTTCCCCCCACTATATATAGGACCAAGGGAGAGGGGGAGGGCGCAGCCTTGCCCCTTCCTCCAAGGAAGGGTGCGGCCAAGGGGGGAGGAGTCCATCTTCCCCAAGGCACCTCGGAGGTGCCTTCCCCCTTTAGGACTCTCCCTTTTCCTCTACTCTTGGCGCATGGGCCTCTTGGGGCTGGTGCCCTTTGCCCATATAGGCCAAGGCGCACCCCCTACAGCCCATGTGGTCCCCCGGGGCAGGTGGCCCCACCCGGTGGACCCCCGGGACCCTTCCGGTGGTCCCGGTACAATACCGGTGACCCCGAAACTTGTCCCTATGGCCGAAATAGCACTTCCTATATATAATTCTTTACCTCCGGACCATTCCGGAACTCCTCATGACGTCCGGGATCTCATCCGGGACCCCGGACAACTTTCGGGTTACCGCATACTAATATCTCTATAACCCTAGCGTCACTGAACCTTAAGTGTGTAGACCCTACGGGTTCGGGAGACATGCAGACATGACCGAGATGACTCTCCGGTCAATAACCAACAGCGGGATCTGGATACCCATGTTGGCTCCCACATGTTCCACGATGATCTCATCGGATGAACCACGATGTCAAGGACTTAATCAATCCCGTATACAATTCCCTTTGTCTAGCGGTACGATACTTGCCCGAGATTCGATCGTCGGTATCCCGATACCTTGTTCAATCGCGTTACTGGCAAGTCTCTTTACTCGTTTCATAACACATCATCCCGTGATCAACTCCTTGATCACATTGTGCACATTATGATGATGTCCTACCGAGTGGGCCCAGAGATACCTCTCCGTCACACGGAGTGACAAATCCCAGTCTCGATTCGTGCCAACCCAACAGACACTTTCGGAGATACCCGTAGTGTACCTTTATAGCCACCCAGTTATGTTGTGACGCTTGGCACACCCAACGCACTCCTACGGTATCCGGGAGTTGCACAATCTCATGGTCTAAGGAAATGATACTTGACATTAGAAAAGCTTTAGCATACGAACTACACGATCTTGTGCTAGGCTTAGGATTGGGTCTTGTCCATCACATCATTCTCCTAATGATGTAATCCCGTTATCAACGACATCCAATGTCCATGGTCAGGAAACCGTAACCATCTATTGATCAACGAGCTAGTCAACTAGAGGCTTACTAGGGACATGGTGTTGTCTATGTATCCACACATGTATCTGAGTTTCCTATCAATACAATTCTAGCATGGATAAAAAACGATTATCATGAACAAGGAAATATAATAATAATCAATTTATTATTGCCTCTAGGGCATATTTCCAACAGTCTCCCACTTGCACTAGAGTCAATAATCTAGTTCACATCGCCATGTGATTAACACTCACAGGTCACATCGCCATGTGACTAACACCCAAGAGTTTACTAGAGTCAGTAGTCTAGTTCACATCACTATGTGATTAACACTCAAAGAGTTCTAGGTTTGATCATGTTGCTTGTGAGAGAGGTTTTAGTCAACGGGTCTGAACCTTTCAGATCCGTGTGTGCTTTACAAATCTCTATGTCATCTCCTAGATGCAGCTACCACGTTCTATTTGGAGCTATTCCAAATAACTGTTCGACTTGGAGCTATTCTAAATTGTTGCTCCATTATACGTATCCGGTATCTCTACTCAGAGCTATCCGTATAGGTGTTAAGCTTGCATCGACGTAACCCTTTACGACGAACTCTTTTACCACCTCCATAATCGAGAAAATTCCTTAGTCCACTAGTTACTAAGGATAACTTTGACCGCTGTCCTGTGATCCATACTTGGATCACTCTTGTACCCCTTGACTGACTCATGGCAAGGCACACTTCAGGTGCGGTACACAGCATAGCATACTGTAGAGCCTATGTCTTGAGCATAGGGGACGACCTTCGTCCTTTCTCTCTATTCTGCCGTGGTCGAGCTTTAAGTCTTAACTTTATACCTTACAACTCAGGCAAGAACTCCTTCTTTGACTGATCCATCTTGAACACCTACAAGATCATGTCAAGGTATGTGCTCATTTGAAATCACCATTAAGAATTTTGATCTATCCTTATAGATCTTGATGCTCAATGTTCAAGTAGCTTAACCCAGGCTTTCCATTGAAAAATACTTTCCAAATAACCCTATATGCTTTCCAGAAATTCTACGTCATTTCTGATCAACAATATGTCAACAACATATACTCATCAGAAATTCTATAGTGCTCCCACTCACTTCTTTGGAACTACAAGTTTCTCATAAACTTTGTATACACCCAAAATCTTTGATTATCTCATCAAAGCATACATTCCAACTCCGAGATGCTTACTCCAATCCTTAGAAGGATTGATGGAGCTTTACATACTTATTAGCATCTTTCAGGATTGACAAAACCTTCCGGTTTGTATCACATACAACCTTTCCTCAAAAAAAACATCGAGGAAACAATGTTTTGACATCCTATCTGCAAGATTTCATAAATAATGCAGTAATCGCTAATATAATTCCAACAGACTCTTAGCATCGCTACGAGTGAGAAAGTCTCATCATAGTCAACTCTTTGAACTTGTCGGAAAACATCTTAACGGCAAGTCGAGCTTTCTTAATGGTGACATTTACCATCATTGCCCGTCTTCCTTTTAAATCCATCTGCACTCAACAGCCTTATGACCATCGAGCTGTTCTGTCAAAGTCTACACTTTGTTTCCATACATGGATCCTCTCTCGGATTTTATGGCCTCGAGCCATTTATCGGAATCCGGGCCCACCATCGCTTCTCCATGGCTCGTAGGTTCATTGTTGTCTAGCAACATGACTTTCAAGACAGGATTACATACCACTCTGAAGTAGTACGCATCCTTGTCATCCTACGAGGTTTGGGAGTGACTTGATCTGAAGTTTCATGATCACTATCATAAGCTTCCACTTCAGTTGGTGTAGGTGCCACAGGAACAACTTCCTGTGCCCTGCTACACACTAGTTGAAGTGAAGGTTCAATAACCTCATCAAGTCTCCACCATCCTCCCACTCAATTCTTTCGAGAGAAACTTTTCCTCGAGAAAGGACCCAATTCTAGAAACAATCCCTATTGCTTTCGGATCTGAGACAGGAGGTATACCCAACTGTTTTGGGTACTCTATGAAGATGCATTTATCCGCTTTGGGTTCGAGCTTATCAGCCTGAAACTTTTTCACATAAGCGTTGCAGCCCCAAAATTTTAAGGAATGACAGCTTAGGTTTCTCTAAACCATAGTTCATACGGTGTCATCTCATCGGAATTACGTGGTGCCCTATTTAAAGTGAATGTGGTTGTCTCTAATGCCTAACCCATAAATTATCGTGGTAATTCGATAAGAGACATCATGGTATGCATCATATCCAATAGGGTGCAGTTATGATGTTCGGACACACCATCACACTATGGTGTTCCAGGCTGTATTCGTTGTGAAACAATTTCCACATTGTCTTAATTCTATGCCAAACTCGTAATTCAGATATTCATCTCTATGATCATATCATAGATATTTTATCCTCTTGTCACGACGATCTTCAACTTCACCCTGAAATTACTTGAACCTTTCAATAATTCAGACTCATGATTCATCAAGTAAATATACTTAGCATCTACTCAAATCATCTGTGAAGTAAGAATATAACGATATCCACTACATGCCTCGGCACTCATTGGACTGCACACATCAAAATGTATTACTTCCAACAAGTTGCTTCCTAGTTCCATTTTACTGAAACTGAGGCTTTCAGTCATCTTGCCCAAGTGGTATGATTTGCATGTCTCAAGTGATTCAGAACCAAGTGAGTTTTGCATGGAGTTTCTTCATGCAAATACACCAATAGACATGGTTCGCATGTCTCAAACTTTTCAAAAACGAGTGAGCCCAAAGATCCATCAACATGGAGCTTCTTCATGTGTTTTATACCGATATGACTTACATGGCAGTGCCACAAGTAGGTGGTACTACCATTACTATCTTATATCTTTTGGCATGAACATGTGTATCACTACGATCGAGATTCAATAAACCATTCATTTTAGGTGCAAGACCATTGAAGGTATTATTCAAATAAACATAGTAACTATTATTCTCCTTAAATGAATAACCGTATTGCGATAGACATAATCCAATCATGTCTATGCTCAACGCAAACACCAAATAACAATTATTTAGGTTTAACACCAATCTCGATGGTAGAGGGAGCGTGCGATGCTTGATCATATCAACATTGGAAACACTTCCAACACATATCGTCAGCTCACCTTTAGCTAGTCTCCGTTTATTCCGTAGCTTTTATTTCGAGTTACTAACACTTAGCAACCGAACCGGTATCTAATACCCTGGTGCTACTAGGAGTACTAGTAAAGTACACATCAACACAATGTATATCCAATATACTTCTATCAACCTTGCCAGCCTTCTAATCTACCAAGTATCTAGGGTAATTCTGCTCCAGTGGCTGTTCCCCTTATTATAGAAGCACTTAGTCTCGGGTTTGGGTTCAACTTTGGGTTTCTTCACTAGAGCAGCAGCTGATTTGCCGTTTCATGAAGTATCCCTTCTTGCCCTTGCCCTTCTTGAAACTAGTGGTTTCACCAACCATCAACAATTGATGCTCCTTCTTGATTTCTACTTTGGTGTCAAACATCGCGAATATCTCAAGGATCATCATATATGTCCCTGATATATTATAGTTCATCACGAAGCTCTAGCAGCTTGGTGGCAATGACTTTGGAGAAACATCACTGTCTCATCTGGAAGATCAACTCCCACTCGATTCAAATGATTGATGTACTCAGATAATCTGAGCACAAGCTCAACAATTGAGCTTTTCTCCCTTAGTTTGCAGGCTAAGAAAATCGTCGGAGGTCTTATACCTCTTGATGTGGGCACGAGCCTGAAATTCCAATTTCAGCCCTCGAAACATCTCATATGTTTCGCGATGTTTCAAAACCGTCTTCGGTGCCTCAACTCTAAGCCGTTTAACTGAACTATCACGTAGTTATCAAAAATGTGTATGTCAGATGTTCGCAACATCCATAGACAACGTTCGAGGTTCAGCACACTGAGCGGTGCATTAAGGACATAAGCCTTCTATGAAGTAATGAGGACAATCCTCAGTTTACGGACCTAGTCCGCATAATTGCTACTATCAACTTTCAACTAAATTTTCTCTAGGAACATATCTAAACAGTTGAAGCGCGAGCTACGACATAATTTGCAAAATCCTTTTGACTATGTTCAGGATAAACAACTTCATCTTATGAACTCCCACTCAGATAGACATCCCTCTAGTCATCTAAGTGATTACATGATCCGAGTCAACTAGGCCGTGTCCGATCATCACGTGAGACGGACTAGTCAACATCGGTGAACATCTTCATGTTGATCGTATCTACCATACGACTCATGCTCGACCTTTTGGTCCTCTGTGTTCCGAGGCCATGTCTATGCACATGCTAGGCTCGTCAAGTTAACCCTAAGTGTTTTGCATGTGTAAAACTGTCTTACACCCGTTGTATGTGAACGTAAGGATCTATCACACCCGATCATCACGTGGTGCTTCGAAACGACGAACTTTAGCAACGATGCACAGTTAAGGGAGAACACATTCTTGAAATTGTAATGAGGGGTCATCTTATTTACTACCGTCGTTCTAAGCAAATAAGATGTATAAACATGATAAACATCACATGCAATCAAGTAATAGTGACATGATATGGCCAATATCATATAGCTCCTTTGATCTCCATCTTGGGGCTCCATGATCATCTTGTCACCGGCATGACACCATGATCTCCATCATCATGATCTCCATCATCGTGTCTCCATGAAGTTGTCAAGTCATCTATTACTTCTACTACTACAACTAACGGTTAGCAATAAAGTAAAGTAATTACATGACGTTTATGTTGACACACAGGTCATAAATAAATTAAGACAACTCCTATGGCTCCTGCCGGTTGTCATACTCATCGACATGCAAGTCGTGATTCCTATTACAAGAACATGATCAATCTCATACATCACATATATCATTCATCACATCCTTTTGGCCATATCACATCACATAGCATACCCTGCAAAAACAAGTTAGACATCCTCTAATTGTTGTTTGCATGTTTTACGTGGCTGCTATGGGTTTCTAGCAAGAACGTTTCTTACCTACGCAAAAACCACAACGTGATATGCCAATTTCTATTTACCCTTCATAAGGACCCTTTTCATCGAATCCGATCCGACTAAACTGGGAGAGACAGACACCCGCTAGCCACCTTATGCAACTAGTGCATGTCAGTCGGTGGAACCAGTCTCACGTAAGAGTACGTGTAAGGTCGGTCCGGGCTGCTTCATCCCACGATGCCGCCGAATCAAGATAATACTAGTAACGGCAAGCATATTGAACAAAATCAACACCCACAACTACTTTGTGTTCTACTCGTGCATAGAAACTACGCATAGACCTAGCTCATGATGCCACTGTTGGGGAACGTAGCAATAATTCAAAAGTTTCCTACGTGTCACCAAGATCAATCTATGGAGTCATCTAGCAATGAGGGAGGAGTGGATCTACATACCCTTGTAGATCGCGCGCGGAAGCGTTCAAGAGAACGGGGTTGATGGAGTCGTACTCGTCGTGATCCAAATCACCGATGATCCTAGCGCCGAACGGACGGCACCTCCGCGTTCAACACACGTACGGAGCAGCGACGTCTCCTCCTTCTTGATCCAGCAAGGGGGGAGGAGAGGTTGATGGAGATCCAACAGCACTATATATAGGACCAAGGGAGAGGGGGAGGGCGCAGCCTTGCCCCTTCCTCCAAGGAAGGGTGCGGCCAAGGGGGGGAGGAGTCCATCTTCCCCAAGGCACCTCGGAGGTGCCTTCCCCCTTTAGGACTCTCCCTTTTCCTCTACTCTTGGCGCATGGGCCTCTTGGGGCTGGTGCCCTTGGCCCATATAGGCCAAGGCGCACCCCCTACAGCCCATGTGGTCCCCCGGGGCAGGTGGCCCCACCCGGTGGACCCCCGGGACCCTGCCGGTGGTCCCGGTACAATACCGGTGACCCCGAAACTTGTCCCGATGGCCGAAATAGCACTTCCTATATATAATTCTTTACCTCCAGACCATTCCGGAACTCCTCGTGACGTCCGGGATCTCATCTGGGACTCCGAACAACTTTCGGGTTACCGCATACTAATATCTCTATAACCCTAGCGTCACTGAACCTTAAGTGTGTAGACCCTACGGGTTCGGGAGACATGCAGACATGACCGAGATGACTCTCCGGTCAATAACCAACAGCGGGATCTGGATACCCATGTTGGCTCCCACATGTTCCACGATGATCTCATCGGATGAACCACTATGTCAAGGACTTAATCAATCCCGTATACAATTCCCTTTGTCTAGCGGTACGATACTTGCCCGAGATTCGATCGTCGGTATCCCGATACCTTGTTCAATCTCGTTACTGGCAAGTCTCTTTACTCATTCCGTAACACATCATCCCGTGATCAACTCCTTGATCACATTGTGCACGTTATGATGATGTCCTACCGAGTGGGCCCAGAGATACCTCTCCGTCACACGGAGTGACAAATCCCAGTCTCGATTCGTGCCAACCCAACAGACACTTTCAGAGATACCCGTAGTGTACCTTTATAGCCACCCAGTTACGTTGTGACGTTTGGCACACCCAAAGGACTCCTACGGTATCCGGGAGTTGCACAATCTCATGGTCTAAGGAAATGATACTTGACATTAGAAAAGCTTTAGCATACGAACTACACGATCTTGTGCTAGGCTTAGGATTGGGTCTTGTCCATCACATCATTCTCCTAATGATGTAATCCCGTTATCAACGACATCCAATGTCCATGGTCAGGAAACCGTAACCATCTATTGATCAACGAGCTAGTTAACTAGAGGCTTACTAGGGACATGGTGTTGTCTATGTATCCACACATGTATCTGAGTTTCCTATCAATACAATTCTAGCATGGATAATAAACGATTATCATGAACAAGGAAATATAATAATAATCAATTTATTATTGCCTCTAGGGCATATTTCCAACAGTTTCTTGTATCTTCATGCATCTTCTGGAGATGTGTCACACGCGCACTTGCGTCCATATTGATGTGCTCTTAGAGTGGTAGAGGAAGAATGTCCAGTGGTGACAATGGGTTGAATCCGTAAACGACCTCGAAAGGAGACTTGCCAGTTGTTGAGTGTCTTGCTCGGTTGTAGGCAAACTCGGCGATAGGTAGGCACTCTTCCCACTCCTTGATGTTCTTCTTGATGAGTACTCGAAGTAGAGTGGAGAGTGTGCGGTTTGTCACCTCCGTTTGGCCGTTGGTTTGAGGATGGTACGCCGTGGAGAAGAGTAGCTTGATTCCGAGCTTGGCGCATAAGGTCTTCCAAAAGTAGCTAAGGAACTTGATGTCGCGGTCCGAGACAATTGTCTTTGGCGCACCATGGAGACGAAATATTGCCCTACAAAAGAGATTAGCAACATGTGAAGCATCGTCTATCTTGTGACAAGGAATAAAATGTGCCATTTTGGAGAAACGGTCCACAACGACAAATATGGAATCTTTCCCATTGCGAGTTCTAGGCAAACCAAGTACAAAGTCCATGCTAATGTCTTCCCATGGTTGGTATGGAATAGGTAGAGGCATAGAGAGGCCATGATATTGAGCTTTGGACTGAGCTTTGCGGCATGTCGAACATCGGTTGGTGAAGCGATTGACGTCCCGAAACATCTTTGGCCGAAAGTAGCTCTTCGAGAGCGTGGCGAACGTCTTTTCGCGTCCGAAATGTCCCATTAAGCCTCCTCCATGTGATTCCTGCAAAAGCAACAAATGAAGGGACGACTTGGGGATGCAAAGTTTGTTAGCTCTCATAAGATAGCCGTCTTTGATGTAATAGCGTTCCCAAGATGTATTCGACAAACACTTGGCATAAGGAGTGGCAAAAGTTTCATCATGCTCATACAATTCTTTGATATGCTCAAAGCCAATGACATCTAACTCAAGTTGTGTGACTAGCATGCATTTGCGGGAAAGAGCATCCGCTATGATGTTTTCTTTACCCTTGATGTACTTGATGACATAGGGAAAAGACTCAATGAATTCACTCCATTTAGCATGACGCTTGTTCAACTTAGTTTGACCCTTAAGATACTTGAGAGTCTCATGATCGGTATGAATGATAAACTCATGGGAACGAAGGTAATGTTCCCATTCATGTAAAACGTGGACTAAAGCATATAGCTCTTTGTCATAGATGGGATAGTTGAGTTGCGCTCTGGAAAGTTTCTCACTAAAGTAAGCTATGGGGCGCTTCTCTTGCGTTAACACACCTCCTATGCCATTACCGCTACCATCACAATGAATCTCAAAAGACTTGTCGAAGTTGGGTAAAGCAAGCACGGGAGCATGATTAAGCAAATTGTTAAGCTCATTGAATGCGGTATCTTGGGATGGTCCCCAAACAAATGGCGCATTCTTCTTGCTCAAAGCATGCAAAGGTGAAGCAATGGTGCTAAAATCCTTCACAAAGCGACGATAGAAACCCGCAATACCAAGGAAACTACGCACTTGATGCAAGTTGGTTGGTTGCGGCCAAGTCTTAATAGCATTGATCTTGGACTCATCTACATGAACACCCTTAGAAGAGACAACAAACCCTAAGAAAACGAGCTTATCAACACCAAAAAGGCATTTCTCCATATTAGCATAGAGACGCTCTTTCCTAAGAGTTTGCAAAACTGTGCGGACATGGGTGACATGCTCTTGGATAGATTTGCTAAAAACAAGAATGTCATCAAAGTAAACCACAACAAATATACCAATATAAGGGCGAAAGCCATGATTCATAAGGCGCATAAAAGTGTCCAGTGCTTCCGAGAGACCCATAGGCATGACTAACCACTCATACAAACCAAATTTGGTTTTGAAGGCAGTTTTCCATTCATCACCCTCTTGTATGCAGATTTGATAGTAACCACTCTTAAGATCAATTTTGGAAAATATAGTGGCACCACTAAGCTCATCTAGCATATCATCTAGGCGTGGAATGGGGTACTGTCAGTGTCAAAACCGGCGGATCTCGGGTAGGGGGTCCTGAACTATGCGTCTAGGCCGGATGGTAACAGGAGGCAAGGGACACGAAGTTTTACCCAGGTTCGGGCCCTCTCGATGGAGGTAAAACCCTACGTCCTGCTTGATTAATATTGATGATATGGGTAGTACAAGAGTAGATCTACCACGAGATCAGAGAGGCTAAACCCTAGAAGCTAGCCTATGGTATGATTGTTGATGTGTATGTTGTCCTACGGACTAAAACCCTCTGGTTTATATAGACACCGGAGAGGGTTAGGGTTACATAGAGTCGGTTACAATGGTAGGAGATCTGAACATCTGTATCGCCAAGCTTGCCTTCCACGCCAAGGAAAGTCCCTTCCGGACACGGGACGGAGTCTTCAATCTTCTATCTTCATAGTCCAGGAGTTCGGCTGAAGGTATAGTTCGGCTATCCGAACACCCCCTAATCCAGGACTCCCTCAGTAGCCCCTGAACCAGGCTTCAATGATGACGAGTCCGGCGCGCAGATTGTCTTCGGCATTGCAAGGCGGGTTCCTCCTCCAAGTACTTCATAGAAGATTTTGAACACAAAGATAGTGTCCGGCTCTACAAAATAAGTTTCCACATATTGCCATAGAGAGAATAATATTTACACAAATCTAATCTGCTGACGCACTCCGTAGTGTGACATCACACCACGGCCAAGCTTTTATTCAAACCGTTTTACTGTCCCATCTTAGCGCGTTATGTGAGGCGGTTTCCTTGGCACCTCTTGTTAAAGCAGAGATCGTGTCCCCTTATTCCGGGATTCTCATCAATACGGGCGTGGGTAACCCAACCGTGCCATTGATTACGGCGCTTGGAGATAAGCGAGTTTTACCAGGCTGGTGGGGACACGTAGTTGCATCCACCCATATAAGGGGATAAGGATCCACCTTTTCACCCACACCTTCTTCCTCCTTTGCCTATCCATTCTTGCGCACTCGAGCTCTAGTGCCCAAGTCCGCACTACCACCTCAATCTTCTCCAGTCATGTCCGGAGCGGGAGGCAAGTGGATGGTCTCCTCCGTCACGGAGGGACACATCAAAAAGCTGAGGAAGGCCGGATATCTGGCTAGCGACATCGCGCACTGGCTTCCCGAAAAGGGGCAGCTCATCCCCACCCCTAGGCCCCATGAGAGGGTGGTATTCCTCCCCCATTTCCTCCATGGACTGGGCTTCCCTCTGCATCCATTTGTCCGGGGGCTCATGTTCTACTACGGCCTGGATTTCCATGATCTGGCCCCGAACTTCATCCTCAACATCTCGGCGTTTATCGTCGTGTGCGAGGCGTTCCTCCGCATCCGCCCCCACTTCGGCCTATGGCTCAAGCCTTTCAACGTCAAGCCGAAGGTGGTGCACGACAACCAGGCGGAGTGCGGAGGCGCCATGGTGGGCAAGATGGCCAACGTCTTATGGCTCGAGGGCTCCTTTGTGGAGACCCTGAAGGGGTGGCAATCAGGGTGGTTTTATATCACCGAGCCGTGTGACCCTAAGTGGGTCGTAGCCCCTGAGTTCCGGTCCGGACCCCCAACGCGGCTCACGTCCTGGAAAGAGACGAGCCTATCGTGGGGCAACCAAAAGGAGGTGACCGGACTGCAAACATTCATCCAATCCCTGGTGAACAAGCAGCTCAGGCTTGTCAACGTAGTCCAGGTTATGCTCATCCGCCTGAGCCTCCCGTGTCAAAAACGGGCCTTCACTCTGTGGGAGTTCAATCCGGCACAGCACCGAACTCTGAGCAGGCTCTTCGACACGACGTACGAAGATGCCTGGAAGGTGCTTTTCAAAGGCGCCGAGGCTCCCTCATCCGCTGCTGAGGATCGCGGATTCAGCGCGCAGCGTCATGCTAGCGCGGTAAGTTTTTAGTACCTTTTATAGGGCACTAGTTTTTCGTAGTTTAACTCTGTGCGGGATCTAAACTCCCTTACCTTTGACAGGATTGGCAGGCGAAGTCCTTACGGATCGACTGTCCGGCGCCTTTGCCCGAAGGCCCATCGGATGCTCAATTGGCGAAGCTGCTAGCTCCGGCACCCTATGTGGTGCCGGAGAAGAAGGCCGCAAAAAAGGCCACGAGGACCCTAAAGAGTGCCTGGCGCCTGGAGGTGTCGGATTCATCATCCGACGAATCCAAGACGCACTCCTCCCAAGAAGACGAGGAGGAGGAAGAAGAGACCCCTCCCCCTCCAGCGGGGGAAGGGAAGAAAAGGAAGGCCGCACCAACTGGGGAGGCCAAAGGGTCCAAGAAGGGGAAAACCCTTTCTCCGGATTACTCCACCGACGCCGACGACGGTGAAGAGGAGTGGGTGCCCAGGGCCAAGCCCTTGGCAAAATCGTAAGTATCCGGATACCAAAGTAATTCATAGTATTCGTTTATTGCACAGCTTTCCCTTATGTCGAATGTGTTTATGCAGCCCACCCAAAGACCGGCTCGACGCATTGTCGAGCGGCTCACTAGACTCGTCGGACGTGAACTCACTTCCGACGGCTTCCTCCCCCCGCCCTACGGACGACACCGAAGTGTTGTCCCAACAGGTTCCAATCCAGGAGGAGGTGGTCCTAGAGGCGCCGTGAGGCAACCTCCCGGACTCCAGGAGTAAGGGGGATGAAACCCCCCAGGGCTCCAAGTCCGACCCTAGGCCGGACACCGCTCCGGAACCTTCAAAGGTTCCAGAGTCCAGTGGGGGACCTCCTTCCAAGATGAGCAAGCCCGCCGTGCCGGTGACCTCTGTCCAACCGAAGGCACCAGACAATATGTTGGAGGCGCTCCAAGGCGCCTCCATCGACGAGGGGCACCGCACTATTACGAGTGCGGCGATCCAGAAGGTTTAGTCCGCCAAGAGCGGACTGACTGAAGCTTGTACAAGCCTTTTGACAGGCTTCGAGGTAAGTAAAGAAAGTGTAAATAATAGTACCGCATAGACAGTAGCCCCTGATGCTCTGTTTGGCATTCGGGAAGAAAAGCCGAATAGAGGATCAAACAGAATTCGCAGGAGTCTAACAAAAAGGAGTCAATATGCGTGTGCAGGCTTCCCTGCGGGCGTCCGCCGCACTGACTGTGGAAGTGGACGTGCTAAAGCAGAACCTCGAGCAGTCCGAGCAAGAGCTCGGGCGTGCCAAGAAGTAGCTCGAGGATAATGAAGATAAGAAATGCCTTGTTGGAATTAAATATATATATATATATATATAAAGGTGCAATTGCAAAAAAATGATAGGATTATCGTGGCTATTGTAGGGGCCACGTCTGAGGTGGCGACCCTTAAGCAAGCGCTGCTCGAGGCCGAGAAGATGGCGGCCACGAAGCGCACCGAGCGGGAGAAGTATGAGGCCGAGGTTGGCAAGGTGCGGCAAGAGCTCCAGGCTCTCATGGAAAAACATGAGAGTTTGGAGCGTGACTCAAGGATGCGAGCGTCCGAGCTCGTGGCGGCTATTAAAAGTGCCAAGTCTGCCAAGGCCGAATCCCAGAAGACCCTCCAGGAGTTGGATGAGGTGAAGAAGATAGCGGCGGGTAAAGCATTCTTTATGCAAAGCAAACACATAAGCGTGAGTTACTTGTTACTTACCCGAATCCGGAGTTCTCCAGGCGCGTTCGCAGATCTTCCCCGGAGTGTGTCTGATGCTTCCACATTCTATCGAGCCGAGGAGGGGAGCTCGACAGAGAAGGTGTTCTGGTCTCAGTACGCTGAGGCCGGACACCCCGTGCCCCTGAGCGACTAGCTGAAGCAACTGATCGAGCTCCACAAGGCGGCCGAACAGGCCATGAAGGGCCTCATAGTTCGGCTGTGGCCTAGAGAGGCTCAGCCTGGGAGCTATTTCGGGCTGGTGCGGCGGCTGGTGGAGGCCTGTCCAAGGCTCGAAGTCATCAAGCGCTCCGTCTGCATGGAAGGTGCACGTAGGGCCCTTGCCCGTGCTAAGGTGCACTGGGGCAAGCTGGATGCTGAGAAGCTTGTGAAGGACGGGCCACCACCGGGGAAAGAGCATCGCAAGCCCGAGAATTATTATAAGGATGTTCTGAAGGGTGCCCACCTTGTGGCGGATGAATGTACTATGGATGTAATCTTCAAGTAAAACTCGCTCGTTTTGTCCTGTGCGCTGAAAACTTGTTCATATGCGCTGAGCAATGCTGCTTGAATTTAAAATATTACCTTCTGTGCGGTTGTTTATCAATACTGAGAGATGGCGAGTCGTCGGCTTCTGCCCCCTTGCCGCTAGTGCTGGGGTGTTCGGGGATAGACCTGGGCGCTCTTTTTTCCCATATTTGGGTCCTTCGAGGGAGGCGCTCAGCCCAACGAACGAGGCAATCAGACTATAATGCATGAACACTCTCACTTAGCCATAGAATTCTATAATTTTAAATTTCGGCGAAGCCCCTAGTATTCAGAAGACCGAGTTCGGGGCGCTATCGACGCCTTGGCCGGACAGAGCCGACTCCTCGCCCTAAGTGGCATAAGTCTTTAGGGACTCGAAAAAACCTCTCAAACAGCGACCAGCTCTCGCTTCATCATGACAGTCAGTTTTAGCTTTCTCCACTGAGGTGCTCGGCCCAGCTCAACTGGGGCACAATCGCAGTGGTTCTCCTAGTGCTACCTTAGCCGATATAGCGGAACGTAAGGCACCAAAACATAGGAGCCGGGCAAACCCAACTATTCACCCAAGACATGATTCGGAGCCGATGCATATAGTGCTATAAGTTCGGGGTGCCGCACTTGTGAAAGTGTTCGGACTTCTCACACCATATTGAGGGGTGCTAAAAGCCCCTGGTGTATTTTGGCCATACCAAGTTGTACGGGTGCAACATGTCGTTAAGGAACATTTATTTATAAAAAGATAATGCAAAAAATAGACAAAAGCTATGCATTGTTTATTAAAAATAGCTGCGATCAAAGCAGAACGATACAATTAATGCGATAAACGAAAAGTTGGACTATTTAACATGTCTACTCCAGGGGTAAGCTGCAGAATAGTGTGCGAAACAGGTATACTGCTCGTGATAGAGACCACCTGGGATTTCCGTAATGCGGCATGGCTTGTCTGCTTCCCTGGTCCTTGCATCGTTTGTGCGGCAATTGAACTGCTGAACAGGCCTTCCGAAGAGTAGAGTCCTGGAAGTAAGAGAAAAGTAAAAAATCGGCAGCCCCTGGTGCGGTTTAAGCCGTGTTTTGGGCGTGCCGTGATGGCGCCCCTCCCCCTATGCCCATGGTATTTCTAGAGCGTAGTTATGGACGCGAAGTACTGGCGTCGCCTTTTTGCGAGGGTTGGGGTTGGGGCCGCATTGCTACGCCTTCTCGGAATGTGCCAGGCGGTCTTGTTGTAGGTTACTCCGGGCGCGCTTGACGGTGTCCGGACGTTTAACGGCCGGACTAGAGAACTGCCTGGAGAGGCTGCTTTGTACTTCCTCTGCAAGGGCCACCGTGTGCTCCTCCGTTCGGAGGGAGCGTTCGGTGTTTCCATTGACCATAATTACTCCACGAGGGCCTGGCATCTTGAGCTTAAGGTATGCATAGTGCGGTACCGCATTGAATTTGGCGAATGCGATTCGTCCGAGCATTGCATGATAGCCACTGCGAAATGGGACTATGTTGAAGATCAATTCCTCGCTTCGCAAATTATCCGGGGATCCAAAGACCACTTCAAGTGTGACTGAGCCTGTACAGTGGGCCTCTACACCTGGTAGTATGCCTTTAAAGGTCGTTTTGGTGGGCTTAATCCTCGAGGGATCGATGCCCATTTTTCACACTGTATCCTGGTAAAGCAAGTTCAGGCTGCTGCCGCCGTCCATGAGGACTCTAGTGAGATGAAATCCGTCAATAATTGGGTCTAGAACCAATGCGGCAAATCCGCCATGACGGATGCTAGTGGGATGGTCTCTTCGATCAAAGGTGATCGGGCATGAGGACCAAGGGTTGAACTTTGGGGCGACTGGATCTACCACGTATACGTCCCTTAACGCGCGCTTCCGCTCCCTTTTGGGGACGTGGGTGGCATATATCATGTTCACCGTCCGCACTTGTGGGGGAAAACCCTTCTGTCCATTGTTGTTCGGTGGCCGGGGCTCCTCGTCGTCATCGCTATGCAGCCCCTTGTCTTCATTGTCGGCGCTTAGCTTTCCTTCCTGCTTGAACACCCAACAATCCTTGTTGGTGTGATTGGCCGGCTTTTCGGGGGTGCCATGTATTTGGCACAAGTGGTCGAGTATTCGGTCCAAGCTGGACGGGCCCCTAGGATTCCTTTTGAATGGCTTCTTCCGTTGACCGGATTTAGAGCCTCTGAATCCGGCATTAACTGTCGTATCCTCAGCATTGTCGCCGTTAATGCGGCGCTTCTGCTTGTTGCGACACGACCTACCACTAATGTCCCTGGTGTCCGAACTACCAGGGTTCTTGGATATATTGTTGCTATGAGCGAGCCAGCTGTCTTCTCCCGCGCAAAAGCGGGTCATGAGTGTCGTGAGTGCTGCCATAGATTTCGGCTTTTCCTGTCCGAGGTGCCGGGCCAGCCACTCGTCACGGATATTGTGCTTGAAGGCTGCTAGGGCCTCAGCGTCCGGACAGTCGACTATTTGATTTTTCTTTGTTAGGAACCGTGTCCAGAATTGTCTGGCCGATTCCTCTGGCTGCTGGATTACGTGACTTAGGTCATCGGCGTCTGGGGGTCACACATAAGTGCCATGGAAATTGTCGAGGAATGCGGCTTCCAGGTCCTCCCAACAACTGATTGATCCTGTTGGCAAGCTGTTGAGCCAATGCCGAGCTGGTCCTTTAAGCTTGAGTGGGAGGTATTTGATGGCGTGAAAATCGTCGCCGCGGGCCATGTGGATATGAAGGAGATAATCCTTGATCCATACCGCAGGGTCTGTTGTGCCATCATATGATTCGATTTTTACGGGTTTGAAACCCTCGGGGATTTGATGATCCATTATTTCGTCTGTAAAGCACAGTGGGTGTGCGGCGCCTCTATACTAGGCGATATCATGACATAGCTCCAATGAGCTTTGTCTACTGTGTTCGGCCCTGCCGAATTTGTGGCCGGCGTGATGGTTACCGTCTTGAGCCGTGGGGTGCCCACGCGATCTGTAGATCGATCGTGTTTGCCTTGCCTTGTCCTCCAACATGTCTCGTATGTCCGGCGCATATTCCCGTGCCTTGGTACAGGGTGCGGCTTGAGTGGAGGGCCGAGAGGCCTCTCTGTCGCGGCCACAAGGTGGCCGTTTGGCCGCATCAAGTGCTTCCTCCTCTAATCGGGGTAGCAACTTGCGCTTTGGGTAACTCTTGGAGGGGCGTTCGAGTTTATGCTCTTCGGCCGCAAGGACTTCAGTCCATCTGTCAACCAGCAAATCTTGGTCAGCTCTGAGTTGTTGCTGTTTTTTCTTGAGGCTTCTTGCCGTGGCCATAAGCCTACGTTGGAAACACTTTTGCTCAATGGGATCCTCTGGCACGACGAATTCGTCGTCGTTGAGGCTTGCCTCGTCTTCGGAGGGAGGCATATAATTATCGTCCTCGACCTCTCTGTCTGTCGCTCTCTCATGAGGGCTGGTTTCTCCATCCTCCTGTGCTAAACCTTGCTGGAGGGGGTTTTCTTTGGCACTCTCCGGAGTATTATTATCTCCCGTGCTGGAATCACCGTTTTTGTGTTGGCGGGATTTTGAGCGGCGCCGCTGACGCCGGCGCTTGGGCTGTTTCTTGGAGGGGTCATCCTCCGCCGTTCCATCGCCCTCTCCCTCTTTTGGGGTGTCCACCATGTATATGTCATATGACGAGGTGGCTTTCCAGGGCCTAGTAGGCGCTGGTTCTTCATCATCTCCTTCATCGGCGTCCATACCGTCGATGTCTTCGGAGTCGAAGTCGAGCATGTCGGTTAAGTCGTCGACAGTGGCTACAAAGTGGGTGGTGGGTGGGTTTTGAATTTCTTCATCGTCCGTACCCCAACCTTGTTGACCGTAGTCCGGCCAGGGCTTTCCTGATAAAGAGAGAGACTTCAGTGACTTCGGGATATCGCCGAAAGGCGAGTGCTGAAAGATGTCTGCGGCAGTGAACTCCATGATCGGCGCCCAATCGGATTTGACTGGCAGGGGCGCAGAGGGTTCGGAGTCCGGCTCCTTGGAGTCACGAGCCTCACAGAGTACGGGGCTGGTGTTCGGCTCAATCGCCGTTTGGATCGCAGCCCCCGAGGTGGCGTCCAACCGCCCATCATCGATCGGCGCAGTTGACTCCGAACTAAGGGTCGGAGCCGGTGCGGGTGCGGCCTCTAGGGCACCGTTCGGCAGCAGAGTTAGATCATGCTCGTCATGACAGTGCGGCGCGCTCGGCAGTGGTTTGAATCCGTCGAAGATCAAGTCCCTGCGGATGTCAGCCGTGTAGTTTAAACTTCCGAATCTGACCTGACGGCCAGGGGCATAGCTTTTGACCTGCTCTAGATGGCCAAGTGAATTGGCCCGCAGTGCGAAGCCGCCAAAGACAAAGATCTATCCGGGGAGGAAGGTCTCACCCTGGACTGCATTGCCATTGATGATCGTAGGAGCCATCGGGCCTGACGGCGACGACACAGAGGAACTCTCAATGAAAGCACCAATGTCGGTGTCAAAACCGGCGGATCTCGGGTAGGGGGTCCCGAACTGTGCGTCTAGGCCGGATGGTAACAGGAGGCAAGGGACACGAAGTTTTACCCAGGTTTGGGCCCTCTCGATGGAGGTAAAACCCTACGTCCTGCTTGATTAATATTTATGATATGGGTAGTACAAGAGTAGATCTACCACGAGATCAGAGAGGCTAAACCCTAGAAGCTAGCCTATGGTATGATTGTTGATGTGTATGTTGTCCTACGGACTAAAACCCTCCGGTTTATATAGACACCGGAGAGGGTTAGGGTTACATAGAGTCGGTTACAATGGTAGGAGATCTGAACATCCGTATTGCCAAGCTTGCCTTCCACGCCAAGGAAAGTCCCTTCCGGACACGGGACGGAGTCTTCAATCTTTTATCTTCATAGTCCAGGAGTCCGGCTGAAGGTATAGTTCGGCTATCCAAACACCCCCTAATCTAGGACTCCCTCAGGTACCTATAACGAACGGTGATAGCATTGATAGGTCTACAATCGGAGCACATGCGAAAGCTACTGTCACATTTTGGCACAAGAATGACCCGTACGGCACAAGGGCTCAAACTTTCATGCAGATGACCATGGTCTATGAGATGCTTTACTTGCCTTTGAATTTCTTTGGTTTCTTCGAGGTTGACGCGGTAGGGAGCTTTGTTCGAAAGCGGTGCTCCGGGGATGAGGTCGATGCGGTGCTCATTGCCTCGTAGAGGAGGTAGTCCCGGAGGTAGCTCATGGGGGAAAACATCTTGAAATTCCTGGAAAAGAGAAGACAACACTAGAGGAAGAGTGTGAGAAGTGTTAGTTTGTGGTGCATTGTCCTTGCACACGAGGACGTAGTGTAGGACACTAGATGGGTTCTCACACACTTCTCTCATCTCACGTTTGGTGGCAAATAGAACTAGGTTCTTGTTTTCGCTCATCGTGGAGGCGCTCAATTTGGGCTTGTGGCGCTCACTCTCTTTTTGGTGGCTCACTCTCTCACCATTCTCTCCATGATGGGTGGCTTGCTTATCGGTGATCACTTGGCTTGGAGACATAGGTCGTAATACAAACTCCTATCCATGCATCTTGAAGCTATAGTGGTTTGTACGCCCATTGTGGACGACTCCTCTATCGAATTGCCATGGCCGTCCAAGGAGAAGATGATAAACGGTCATTGGGATGACATCGCACTCCAACGCGTCTTCGTAGGCGCCGATTTTGAAGGATACTTGCACTCGGTGCTCGACTTGGATGGTATGCGAGTCACTAAGCCATTTCACTTTGTATGGATGTGGATGCTTCGTCTTGGGCAATTGGAGCTTGGAGCAAAGTTCTTCACTTGCGAGATTGTGACAACTCCCTCCATCGATGATGACCTTGACGGATCGTCCATTGATGCCGGCCTTGGTGTGGAATATGTGGCATCATTGGTCTTCTTCTTGGTGATGTTGGAGAGTCAAGACTTTGGAGACAACAAGTGCAGGACTTGAGTCTTCATCACAAAAGACTTGTTCGTCTTCATTGTTCACTTGGCGGTGCATGGCCACTTGCTCAAGGGCTTCCATTTCTCCTTCGCTCATGGAATCATAAGTGCCATCGTCGTTGAAGATCATGGTGCGCTTGTTGGTGCACTCATAGGACTTGTGGCCTCGGCCGCCGCAAGTGAAACACTTGAGGGAACTCGTCTTGACGGTCTCATCGGTAGGGGTTGATGATGATGAAGCTCTCGGCTTGAAGTTGCTCGTATTAGGATTGCTTGTAGTTGGCGAAGCTTTCTTGGAAGTCAACTTATCAATGTTGGAAGTAGAAGGCCTTGTAGTCGGTGTTGGAGTCATTGAAGCTTGGTTATTGGAGAAGCCGTAGGACTTGGATGAGAACTTGGCATACTTGAAATCATCTTGCACTTGGCATTCCGCTTTGGTAGCTTGGTGCACTAGCTCGATGAGATTTGAGTATGGTTGGAAGTCGGCGATCTTCTTGATAGGATGATTGAGTCCATTCAAGAAACGTGACATTGTTTGCTCATCATCTTCCGTCACATTGGCTCTTATCATAGCAATCTCCATCTCCTTGTAGTATTCTTCAACGCTCTTGGTACCTTGCTTGAGTTGTTGGAGTTTCTTGAAGAGGTCGTGGTTGTAGTAGTTAGGCACAAACCGTGCTCTCATGACATCCTTCATTTGTGCCCAAGTAGTGATGGGTGGTTCACCTCTTGTCTCGCGGCGCTCTATGATTTGTTCCCACCAAATGACAACATAGTCTTGGAACTCAAGGGATGCCATTGCAATCTTCTTCATAATTGTGCAAACGGAAGATCTTGTCAACTTTCAATGCCCATGAAAGGTATTCTTCGGGATCGTTGCTTCTGTTGAACTTGGGCATGGTGAACTTGAGCTTGCCGTAGCGTTGCTCTTCATTGTGTTGGGGTCGGGGATGATGACGCCCATGTTGTAGATGATTGTTCACCTCGTGGTGCTCTTGACGCGGAGGGTTGTCAACCTCGTGTTGCTCTTGTCGCAGAGGATTCTCATTGTTTTCATGCTCTTGATGAACTTGATGGTCTTGGCGAGCTTGTGGAGGAGCGCGTAGAGCTCGAGGAGGAACTAGACGATGCATGCGAGCTTGAAATCGTCGTTCATGAAGTTCTTCGCGAAGTTCTTCCTCTTGTTCACGGGCTTGTCGGCCTCGGTCGGCAACGGCTCGACTCGCATCACGTAGAGCTTGTTGCTCCTCAAGTGCTTGAGCGTCCTGGAGTTGTTGTTCTTGACGTTGAGCCTCGGCATCTTGTGCATTTTGGTGTAGACGCGCGCGTTCTTCCTCTTCATGTTGGCGTTGTTGTTGCTGTTCTCAAGATAGTGCAAAGGCTTCTTCGGCTTGACGTCGTCGATGTTCTTGCGAGTCGGTGTCTCGAAGAGGATTGAGGTTTGCTTGACGCTCGTTGCGCGCGGCTTGACGAAGAGTGTTCGATGTCGGTGTACTTGAGCCGGAGGGGGTAAAGTCGGAATGGCGACTTGAACGGCTCCTTCTTGAAGTGGAAGAAGAGGGTTTAGCAACAAAGCGCGAATCTCATCCATCCTTGCGTCATTCTCTTGCTTGTGATCGTCGAGCTTGTGGTCGAAGTAGTCCCTTGTACGTTGCTCGGAAAGTCGCAAGTCGGCGGCAAGATTGTCGATGCGTTCACTCATAGCTTGTTGCTCTTGATACAAAGCACATTGTACACCAAAGAGATGACTCTTGGTGACGAAGGAGTTCATGTCGTCGTCTTGCTCCATGAAGAGTGGGTTGGTAGAAGTACTTGGCCTATCCATCATTCCAAGACAAATGTGAGTGGTAGAAAGAGAAGAACGAATACCAAATGTACCTTGACCGAAGTTAAAAGTGAATCGATGATCACTCCAATGTAGGACAAGAAAATAGCCCAATTGGTACGAATTCTCGTCGGTTTCTCACACCTACACAAGTAAAAGCTTATGGTGGAGCTTGGTTAGGATGGTGGCACAATTTTTAATGTGAATGTAAGCAAGATTCAATAATGTTGGAGAAGATTCGCAAGATGCAATGTAACAAGTAGACCAAGCATATACGATACACGGAAACACACGCGCAAAAAGATAAGTGGGATTGTGCAACCAAGGGTGAGCCAAAATGTGGAATCCACAAAAATGCTCTTGTTGCACAACACTAGAGAGACACTAGCACGATTGCACGATAGGCGGATACAAGAACTTGTGCACAACCTACTTAGCAAAAATGCAACGACTTCTATCCCAAATATGTTTTATGCAAGGTGTTGCTATGATATGATCCAAGATGATCGAGTATGACAATCTTAATGTTGTATGATGCTATGGTTCTTGCTTAAAAGCTCTTTGCTTATCTTTCCTCGTTGCTTAAAAGCTTGGTTGGCTCTTTGATGTTTGAGCTCTTTTCTCATGCAATGCTTGACGAACCAAGATAGCAAGTGAGTATGCGATGACAACTTTGTGACACAAGAGATGATACCAATATAGGCAACAATGATGTATGTATGTATGCTATGGGAAGTATGATCACTAATGTGCACAAGTTTCGTTGCCAGCAATACTCAATGGCTAGTCTCGATGGGTAAGCAACGCAAAAGAGTAAGGCTATGATGGCTATCAATGTAATGGCAAGAGTGATATGTCCAATACCAAGATGAGGTTACCGGTCTTGCTTCCGGTATGGTGTCAAAATGGTGGCATGAATACCAAGTCGTAGTCGAGGTGGTCGTTGTTGATGACGCGTCCGTGGCGAAGATGAGCGGCGGTGATGTCGATGTCGAACCGTACCTAGATAGTCGAAACACAAAAGGATACGGTACCGCAACTCAAATTCTCAAACCTCAAAGTAGCAATTGTGTCAGAGTAGGTATCAGGTAAGTGGTGGTGTGGGTTGGGGTATTGGAAAGGTTTGCGGAAGTCGGTGGTGGTGTAGCGGATGATGTGGTGGAAGCCTCAAACAACAATTTGAGCGAAATCAGTTTCAGAGTAGCAGTCGTCCAAAAATGGATGGATGTCCGGTCGCCGGTCGTCCGGTAAGGTCGGACATCCGGTGCTTCTTGGGTCGCCGGACGTCCGGTAAAGTGACGGTCGTCCGGTGGGTCGGGGTCAACGCGAAATTTCAGATCCGGGAGGCGGTTTTGGGCAGAATATGGGGATTTTGGGAGGGATTTCGAGGTGGAGATGGTGGGGGGAAGGCTAGATCCACTTGCAACACAACAAATTCACGGATCAAAACCAACAAAACATCATCAAAACTCACAAAGCACAAGAAAAAAATTTGGGGCTATTTTTGTGGGGATTTTCGGATTAGGACGAAAAACAACAAAATCAAGCTAGAAAACAAAGTGGGGGGCTCCGAAATCGTGATAAACCTTGCTCTAGATACCAAGATGATGTAGGGTAGAGACCCTAATCGCCCGATCTTTCACGAAAGGAGCGGATCCCAGGGAAATCATGAAGAACACGAGGAAGAACGGAAGGAAAACACAAAAGGAAATCACTAAACCGACACGAATAAGCCACAGATGGGCTAGATCCTTGAGTACATAAGTAGAGATACACGAATCCACGGACAACTAAGGACGATACACGGTAACCGGTTCTTCTCCGTGAGGAGGTCTTGATGGGGCTGCCCAAGAGGGGGTCTTGATGATCTTCTCCGAAAGGAGGTCTTGAATCCGCTTGGGGGATCTTCTCCGGTGGAGGCTCAAATCTCCGAGGAGAAGGTAACCAAGTGGATGAGCAAAGCTCTCTCACAAATCCTGTCAGGACCCCGACTCGATGTCACATCGACCTAGCCGGTAACACCTCATATCACCTTGCGGCCTCACGCACGGTATTCCCACGGGTGTCGTCTTACCTTTTCCCGGGACCGTTTGCGCCTTTTGGCT
Source organism: Triticum aestivum (assembly GCF_018294505.1). Classification (NCBI taxonomy): domain Eukaryota; kingdom Viridiplantae; phylum Streptophyta; class Magnoliopsida; order Poales; family Poaceae; genus Triticum; species Triticum aestivum. The sequence goes on from NC_057794.1 coordinate 133,974,643, forward strand.
TACGTATATGATAGTGTCGCTAGCATCCATATGATAAAGAGCCCGGGCTGACATGACTAGTCGTAAACCCAAAGTGGCACAGACTTACAGGGACAGGCATCCATGACCCAGCTTCGAACGTGTCGGTCATCAGCAAGTGGGTCCGGGCTGTAGCACTGGGCTAGCAGGACTCCGGTAAACCGGGCTGTAGCGGGCTAACAGGACTCCGGTACTCAAAGCGTGACATTTCCCCGAAGGGACAGACACAGGAACGAAGAAGGACACATGCCGGCCAGCCTAAGTGTTCCAGAGCAGTAGCAAGCTACCATGGCTCAGCGGTAACACTAGGAGACATTTCCCGGTAAGAGAGGCTACTAAAGATAAACAACTAGATAGTCAGATCCCACACATACCAAGCATTTCAATCATACACACAATATGCTCGATATGTGCAAATACAACGAAGCATCACAACATGACTCTATGACACAAGTACTTTATTTAAGGCTCAGGGAGCCATACATAACATACACAAAGGTACGGGTCTCACGACCCAACATACAAGTCATACAGTCATACAAGCCAGCAGCGGAAGTACATTGTCTGAGTACAGACAACTAGTAAAATGAAAGAGGCTTGGAAAGCCTAACTATACTACGTGGTCCATCACAAGCTCAGGGTCACCACCTGGGTCTTTAGCCTACTCGTTGATGTCAACGTCTACATAGAACCCATCAGAAGGGGTTGCAGCGTCTTCTGTAAAAATGTAGATTATAGCAACATGAGTACAAGGGTACTCAACAAGTCTTACATCAGATCCTACATACATGCATAGTATCAAGAAGGGTTGGTGGAGTTATTGCAGCAAGCCAGCTTTGACTCTTGGCTAGGCTATCCTACGATACTCCAACTTGAAATGTTTTGCGCACACGAGTCCACTACTCACCACTTCAATACACTACCGAGGATCCACCTCCGTCTTCCTACGGAAGAGCCATCCTCGGCACTCACACTTATCTTGAGGCTTTTAGTAGTTTCCATTTACTTGTCTATGAACTGTATAGGCAACCAAGTAGTCCTTTACCGCGGACGCGGCTATTCGAATAGATCATGATAACCCTGCAGGGGTGTACTTCTTCATACATGTTTCCACCACTTAGCGTCTGCACACGACATGTGCTCGGCAGACTTCAAGCGAAAGCCGACGTGGGTGTAGACCACGACCTACCTAAACACTTAAGCCTCTAGTCCAGGTTTATCGCCTATTCAGGTTCCATCCGCAGGGAGTCCGGCCGAGGTTTCCCATACGGCCCCGAACGATGTGAACAGGGTTCCTGAGATACCTAACGGGTATTCGGTACACCGTGCCACGTACCTACCGCATCACAGCCCACCCCTACGGTCAGCGCTGTCCACGGCCTCCAGTAGGCTACAAACACCAGAAACTACTTGCAACTCCTGGACAGAGAGCTAGGGCGAATAAGAAGTCGAGCGGGGTCATATTTCAGGGCCCAATGCATGGTAGTAGCTGTATCTTAAATCACATATGCAGATCTCAGTGCTTAAGGTCGGCTTCAATGAAACAACCCACCATGTACTCCTACATGGCCTCTCATCGATACCTTTACCAAATCGTGTTCACCACACCACTCCCCTTACCGACATAACATTTCACTCCAGCCCATCACCCAGATGAACCAGACCTGACACGACTCTAAGCATAGCAGGCATAGCAAGGTAGGAACAACACATACATAGGGCTCAATCAACTCCTACACATGCTAGTGGGTTTCATCTAGTTACTGTGGCAATGACAGGTCATGCAGAGGAAATGGGTTCAACTACCGTAGCACACAGCAGTTTGAATCGCGTTGTCTTAATGCAGTAAAAGAGAGCAGGAGCGAGAACATGGGATTGTATCGATATGATCAAATGGTTGGTTGCTTGCCTGATGGTTCGATGCACTGATATGGTTCTTCGTTAGGGTAATCACGGTACTCCTCGGGGGCAGAGCCTGTCGTAAAGGACATCGATACACAAGCATCACCAAACAATGTGCAACAATATGATGCATGCATGAAACATGGCAATATGATTGTGTTGGGCTAATGCAACTAAAACCAGAGGGGTTTGAACAAATTTGAATCAAAGATTCAAATTTCAAACTCAAACATGGCCTTTTAAAGTGCTTTTCCTTGTTCTGCTTAAAACATCAATTTAACTTGTTTGATCATGCATGAAAATAGTACAGTTGCATAGATTGGATTTTTCTGATCATTTTTCATATAGAATTTGTCCAATTTGGAGTTACAGAATAAAAGTTATGAATTTTTGAAGTTTAAATAATATTCTGGAATTTCCTGATTTAATTTAAATCCAGAAAATCAATTACTGCGTCAGCCTGACGTCAGTGTGACGTCAGCAGGTCAACGGAACAGGTCTGGGTCAAACCTGACAGTGGGTCCCGCATGTCAGGGTGATTATTTTAATTAAAATTTAATTAAATCTAATCCTGTTTAATTAACAGGGCTGGGCCCCATCTGTCATTGACTCAGGGGAGTCAACCAGGGCCCACCCGTGGTCAAAGTCAAAGTCGGCTGCCGGCGTTTAGCCGCCGGCGAGCCCGACGCGGCGGCGGGAGTGGTTTTGGCCATTTCAGCCACCAAATGGACCGTGGAGACCACCGGAGTGGAGCTGAGGACAACCCGCAGCTCTTGGCGGAGCCCGTTGGGGTCGGGGTGGCCGGAGTCGACGGCGGCGAGCTCGGCTGCGGCCGCCGGGGTTCGGTCGTGCATGGAAACGGGGTTGGAGCTCGAAGTCGAGCGAAGCGAGGCGCTAGGGATGCTCTACGGGGTCTTGCGAACTCGTTGGGCTCGCCGGGGTGACCAAATGGTCACCGGAGCTGTGTTGACGGCGAGCTCGGCGACGGCGGAGGTTCGGCCGTGGTGGGGAGGAGGCTACGGTGGGGAAACGAGGGGGAGGAGAGGGGGAAACGGTGGCGTAGCTCACCGCGGTTGCAGTGGGCGTCGAAGCGGGCTCGGGGACGCGCCGGAGACGACGAATTCGACGGCGACGATGATCGGAGCCCGAAGGGGGAACGGCGACGTAGCGGCGATGCCGGGCTTCCGGGGAGCTGTGGAGCGGTGGGGAGGAAGAGAAGGTTGTGGCGGAGCTTCTGAGCTAGTCGGGGGAGCGAGGGGTGGCCGGAGATGGCTGCTACGGCGAACGGCGGCGACGGTGGTGTTCGGCCGTGTGAGAGAGAGAGCGAGGGAGAGGAAGGAAGAGCCGGGGGAGAGTGAGAGAGAGCAGGGGGGATCGGGACGGCCTGCGGGAGTCGTCCACGCGGCCAGGAGCTCGTCGGCAAGCAGGAGGTGGCCGCGCGGCCGTGCGCGCGCGAGCACGCAGCAGCTTCGGGGCGAGGGGAGGAAGACGACGGAGGGCTACAGTGTTGGGCTGGGTCGGCTGCTGGCTGGGCCGGCCAGCTGGCTGGGCCGCACAGGGGAGGAGCCCAGGTAAGTTTTCCCCTTTTCTTCTGTTTCTGTTTTATTTAATATATATCTGCAACTTTGTTGAATTTAATAAAATACCTAGGCAACTTCAAAAATCACCAAACTATTCCTGGCCCATAGTTGGATTATTTCCAACATGAAACATTTTAGTTTGGAGATATTTGAGCATTTAAATATTTTATATTATTTTAAATGCCCAAATTCAAATATTTATGATTTATTTCAAAACCCTAGGATGGCCTAGGAAAATGTGCACCATTTTTGGCAGAGGTTCTGAACCAAGACAAAAATGATGGGCATTTTAGAAGGGCATTTCAGGTTCATTGAAAAATTATTTTAGTAACCCTAGTTGGTTTCAGAGGGGACTGGGGGTTCTGTCATCCCCATTTCAAGTTTCTGATGAATGAGTAAACATGATGCAACACTCTAATGCATGACTAGCTAGGGTGTGACAACTCACCCCCACTCAAAATAATCTCGTCCCGAGATTTGGGTTCCTCCGGGAAGAAGGCGGGATACTCGAGTCGAAGACGATCCTCCCTTTCCCAAGTTGCTTCATCCTCAGAATGGTGCGACCATTGAACCTTGAGAAATTTGATATTATGACGTCGCGTGGTACGTTCGGCTTGATCGAGGATACGAATGGGGTACTCTCGATATGTAAGATCATCTTGGAGATCAAGCGTTTCGTGGTCCACTTCACGGATAGGATCCGAGAAGCAACGCCTGAGTTGAGAAACGTGGAAGACATCGTGAACTCTGGAGAGGTGCGGAGGTAGTTCCAACTGGTAGGCAACTTCTCCTCGTTTGGCAAGAATGCGAAAAGGTCCAATGTAACGAGGAGCCAATTTGCCTTTGATACCGAAACGATGGGTTCCCTTCAGAGGGGTGACCCGAAGATAAGCCTTCTCGTCAACCTCGAAAGTCATAGCCCTATGTTTTCGGTCATATTGACTCTTTTGACGAGATTGGGCTGTTTTCAACTTTTCACGAACGATACGAACTTGTTCTTCTGCTTCCTGAATCATATCCGGGCCAAAGAATTGTCTTTCCCCGGTCTCTGACCAGTTAAGGGGTGTTCGACATCGTCGTCCATAGAGAACTTCAAAAGGGGCTTTACCCAAGCTAGATTGATAGCTGTTGTTGTAAGCGAATTCGGCAAATGGAAGGCACTTCTCCCAGTCCATTCCGAAAGAGATAACAGAGGCTCGAAGCATGTCTTCTAGAATTTGGTTGACGCGTTCCACTTGACCACTCGACTGAGGGTGGAAAGCGGTGCTAAAGGAGAGACGGGTCCCCATAGCATTTTGGAAGCTTTCCCAAAATCGAGAGGTGAAAAGACTTCCTCGATCCGAGTTAATTTCCAAAGGAACACCATGGAGAGACACTATTCGGGAGATGTATAAGTCTGCCAGCTGACTAGCGGTTATACTCTCACGAACAGGTAGAAATGGGCTACTTTGGAAAGACGATCGACCACGACGAAAATAGCATTATTCCCTCTCTTGGTCCTGGGAAAACCGGTAATGAAATCCATACCAATTTTATCCCATTTCCATTCAGGAATAGCTAAGGGTTGAAGGGTGCCAGCAGGCCGTTGATGCTCTGCTTTTACACGACGACAGACGTCGCAATTTGCAATATACTGAGCAATTTCTCTCTTCATCCTAGTCCACCAGAACCTCTGGCGTAGGTCCTGATACATTTTAGTACTACCGGGATGAATGGTGAGAGGAGATTCATGAGCCTCCTTAAGGATCAACTGCCGTAGATGCTGGTTCTTGGGAACCACTAGACGGTTCTCAAAGTACACAACACCATGATCATTTGTGGAGAAACAACTAGCACCTCCGCTAGCAATGTTCTCTTTGATTTTAGATATTCCCTTATCTCGCTTTTGGGCAGCGATGATTTGATCCGTAAGAGTAGGTTTTGCTACCAAGGTGGAAAGAAAACCTTGAGGTACAATGTGAAGGTTAAGCTTCCGAAATTCCTCATGGAGAAGCGGTTGACTTTGTTGTAACATCAGGTTGTTACAATAAGATTTACGACTTAGCGCATCAGCCATGACGTTGGCTTTCCCTGGGGTGTAGGTTATTCCTAAGTCGAAGTCTGTGATCAATTCAACCCAACGTCTCTGCCTGAGATTCAAATCCGGTTGGGTGAAAATGTACTTCAGACTTTGGTGATCAGTGAATATTTCGCAACGATTACCGAGGAGGTAATGTCGCCAGGTCTTAAGTGCATAGACTACGGCTGCAAGCTCTAGATCATGAGTAGGATAATTCTCCTCATGTGGGTGCAATTGCCGTGAAGCGTAAGCAATTACGTGTCGATCTTGCATAAGAATGCAACCTAGTCCTTGTCGCGAGGCGTCGCAGTAGATAACAAAGTCCTTGGAGAAGTCTGGCGGTACCAGTACGGGAGCAGAGGTCAGGCGTCTTTTCAGTTCCTGAAAGCTGTGCTCACATTGTGGAGTCCATTCGAACTTCTTATCTTTCTTGAGGAGTTCGGTTAGAGGTTTAGCAACTTTGGAGAAGTTCTCGACAAAGCGACGACAATAGCTCGCTAAGCCTAGAAAACTCCGAACTTGCTTGACTGATTCAGGTGGAGTCCAATCAAGGACGGCTTGAACTCGCTCAGGGTTAACAGCAATACCTTTACCAGATATTACATGACCCAGATAGGTCACTTCTGGCAACCAGAATTCACATTTAGAAAATTTGGCATAAAGGCGATGCTCTCGAAGTTTCTGCAACACTAGCCTTAGATGTTCGGCATGTTCTTCCTCGTTCTTGGAGTAGATGAGTATATCATCGAGATAAACTACGACGAATTTATCCAAATACTCCATGAAGATTGAGTTCATTAACCGAGAAAAGGTGGCTGGAGCGTTGGTTAACCGAAGGACATGACGGTGTACTCGTATTGGCCATAACGAGTAACAAAGGCCGTTTTAGGAATGTCCCCGTTTCTGATTTTGATTTGATGGTATCCCAACCTCAAATCCATCTTGGAGAAGACTGAGGATCCAGCGAGCTGATCATACAGATCGTTGATCCTGGGAAGTGGATATTTGTTCTTGATTGTGACCAAATTGACAGGTCGGTAATCTACAACCATCCGGTCCGTACCATCCTTCTTCTTGACGAATAGGACGGGGCAAGCCCACGGAGATGAACTAGGGCGGATGAAACCCTTTTTCAAGGATTCATCGAGTTGTTTCTTAAGCTCGGCTAGTTCTAGGGGTGCCATCTTATAAGGTCTTCTAGCAATCGGAACGGTTCCTGGAATGAGATCTATTACGAATTCAACATCCCTGTCAGGTGGAACACCTGGCAATTCCTCTGGGAAGACATCCGGAAAGTCACGGACTACCGGAACGTCCTCAAGGTCTGGCAAAGGGCTGGCGTTAAGAGAATATAATTGTCGCTTGGCTATTCGGGTCAAGACATTGACTATCTTCCCCGAAGGATGGGTGAGTTGAACAGTCCTAGAGAAGCAATCAATTTTGGCTTGATGAGCTGACATCCAGTCCATACCCAAAATGATATTAATATCTGAAGATTTAAGGGCTATCAAAGATGCAAGGAAAACAAGTCTGTCGACTTGGATTTCATTTCCATGGCTTACTCTAGAGGTTTGCCATTTGGATCCCGGAGTTTGAATTACCATAGAGGTTGGCATATCACCGAATGCGACGTTATGCAACGAGCATAGTTTTCAGATATAAAAGAATGAGAGGCTCCTGTATCGAAAAGAACAGATGCCGGGTGGCAATTAACAAGAAGCGTACCGAGAACGACGTTGGGATCCTCTTGAGCTTCTTCGGCAGAGATACAGTTGACATGGCCACGTGAAGCGGTGACCGGCTTGGCGTGGAATATTTTCCCTGTCGGCTTGCCACGGCCAACAGCTTTAGCAGATTGATTGGGGTTGGTCTGGGGACACTCACGCATATAGTGACCAGATTCCCCACACTTGAAACAAGTCACGGAACTGGTACGTGGAGGAGCATTATTGGTTGGACCCCCATAGGGCTTGGCCGGTGCAGACTGTTGAACAGGGCGAGGCGCCTGGAAAGATGGCCTCGGTGTGAACCTGGGTGGCAGGGCGGTGTTGGGCACCCACACGCGGCGCTTCTGAGGACCAGCACCGGATGAGGAACCCATGTCACGGCCATGCTTGCGTGTTGCGTCATAGTCAGTCTGACCAGTTTCAGCACTGATGGCTTTGTTGACAAGTTTCGAAAAAGATGTGCACTCATGCAGACGGAGGTCGCGGCGAAGCTCAGGACTAAGGCCCTTACGGAACCTTGCTTGCTTCTTGGCGTCAGTAGACACTTCCTCAGTTGCATATCGCGCGAGATTACCAAACTCCCTGCTATAGACATCCACAGAAAGTCGGCCTTGGGTGAAATTGCAGAATTCCTCACGTTTACGGTCCATGAGACCCTCCGGAATGTGATGTTCACGGAAAGCCTCGCTGAACTCAGCCCAAGTAGTGACATGGCCCGCTGGGCGCATAGCTCCATAATTCTCCCACCATAGACTGGCGGGGCCTTCAAGATGATATGCAGCAAAGGTGACCTTGTCAGCCTCCGCTACCAGCGCGGAACGCAGTTTGTGAGAGATACTGCGAAGCCAGTCATCAGCGTCGAGAGGCTCGACGGAGTGGTGGAACGTGGGTGGATGCAATTTGATAAAATCACTGAGTGACACCACGTTAGCCCTCTGATGGTGTGCTGTATTCTGTTCAATACGCTCCAACAAACGGTTTGTCTCCCGCTTGTTTCTCTCAGCTTCCATCATAACCTCGGCTAGTGAAGGAGGATGAGGCAGATTTTCATTCCTGCCCTCACTGCCTTCGGCCTGCTCTTGAGAAGCAGGGTTAGCACGCGTGTTGACCATCCTAGGTAACAAGACAATGATTTAGTCAGAACGATAAAATTCCGACATAGGATACAGAATGTAAGGAATAATTCGGAATGCAAGATGATCATCCGTATGACATGGTAAATACAGAAACTGCTTCTTTTATTCCATCGTCATACACACCATACAGGGTTTAGTACAAGACCAAACAAAGTACTATTACGGTGAAAGAGGATTACATCTCATCGGAGGCATTCCAAGCTCCTATACATTATTTTTCTACATCTCCGGAAAGAGTACAAACTAGGTCATATCCCACGAGTCACGCAGGACGATAGACGACACGGCTAGTGCGAACTAGTGATACTACCCTAACTCAGACCGATCCGTAGTAGTCCTCGTAGAAGTCACCTCCATAGCCTGGAAGCTCAACATGATCATCCGGAAACAGACGGTCTCGCGGAGCTTGTGGACCATAGGGGCTAGGATGAGGCCTTGGACCAACAAACGGTGGCCTGCGGGGACCGCGAGGTGGGGTGATGCCTCCTACATCACGCCAAACCATCACGTCTGGCAGAGCAGATCTCACAGGATAGAGATCGCGCATATCTGAATATCCAGCTTGCACCGCCGGTGCGAACCGAGTCAAAGTGGCCCAGTGGTCAGCACGGGTATTGAAGAGCTCTAACCTCAAGGCCCGATTTTCACGGTCCTTATCCTCGAGCATCTCAGCAGTGGTGCGAGTCCGTGAATCCTCCTGAGTGGAGTCAGCATAGATAGCCTGGAGATATCCTTGTGCTCCCGGAAGTGATCCTGGCATATACCGGAAATCAGAGTCCCGAAATAAACCAGATCTGACTCGCATAATGGTCATCATAGAGTAGGCGGCGTCCTGCACAGCCATCTCAATAGTAACCCCGAGTCCATAGGAACAGTGAAGAGGCTCGGTGGATCCAGGATAAGATGGAAATATCCTGACAGTGCAGAGATACTGGCTTTGATTGAAGTCCCGGAATTGCTCTTCGACCGTGTACTCAGGATACCAGCGGTATCCAGCCTCAGTCATTACCCTGACCAACTTAGCAGTATGGCCGGGTACATCTAGGCATCGAGTCAGGCGAACCACTTGATTGAGGTCGCGAGTGGCCATCTGAAAGCATAATCATAATGCAAAGGCATTAGAATTTCTAGCAAAATTTCGGCAGCATAACAGCTGTAAATGCTCAAAAAGGATTTTGAGACATTTGACAAAGGATTTCGTACACACTCAACATCATCATATCAAAGTTCTGAAACCATTCTGGCAACATAATGTGGTAGTAGAACTGAACTAGGCTTGTATCCATCAAACTTATAAGGTACTACTGATTAGTAACACGTGATCCTGATAGAGAGAACAGATCCTAATTCCTTAACCCCCGGTGGAAGAATGGACTGACTCAGATCAGAAAGTCATAAGGTATAAGGAGTAAAAAGAGCCTTACGTTCCATCCCACAAACAATTCCCCTACATATAACTAAAGAATTTCTAGACTCAACATCGACCAGTTTGGCTTGGAGAACCTACAGGCAGTCCGGCTCTGATGCCAACGCTGTCAGGACCCCGACTCGATGTCACATCGATCTAGCTGGTAACACCTCATATCACTTTGCGGCCTCACGCACGGTATCCCCACGGGTGTCGTCTTACCTTTTCCCGGGACCGTTTGCGCCTTTTGGCTCACGTATATGATAGTGTCGCTAGCATCCATATGATAAAGAGCCCGGGCTGACATGACTAGTCGTAAACCCAAAGTGGCACAGACTTACAGGGACAGGCATCCATGACCCAGCTTCGAACGTGTCGGTCATCAGCAAGTGGGTCCGGGCTGTAGCACTGGGCTAGCAGGACTCCGGTAAACCGGGCTGTAGCGGGCTAACAGGACTCCGGTACTCAAAGCGTGACATTTCCCCGAAGGGACAGACACAGGAACGAAGAAGGACACATGCCGGCCAGCCTAAGTGTTCCAGAGCAGTAGCAAGCTACCATGGCTCAGCGGTAACACTAGGAGACATTTCCCGGTAAGAGAGGCTACTAAAGATAAACAACTAGATAGTCAGATCCCACACATACCAAGCATTTCAATCATACACACAATATGCTCGATATGTGCAAATACAACGAAGCATCACAACATGACTCTATGACACAAGTACTTTATTTAAGGCTCAGGGAGCCATACATAACATACACAAAGGTACGGGTCTCACGACCCAACATACAAGTCATACAGTCATACAAGCCAGCAGCGGAAGTACATTGTCTGGGTACAGACAACTAGTAAAATAAAAGAGGCTTGGAAAGCCTAACTATACTACGTGGTCCATCACAAGCTCAGGGTCACCACCTGGGTCTTTAGCCTACTCGTTGATGTCAACGTCTACATAGAACCCATCAGAAGGGGTTGCAGCGTCTTCTGTAAAAATGTAGATTATAGCAACATGAGTACAAAGGTACTCAGCAAGACTTACATCAGATCCTACATACATGCATAGTATCAAGAAGGGTTGGTGGAGTTATTGCAGCAAGCCAGCTTTGACTCTTGGCTAGGCTATCCTACGATACTCCAACTTGAAATGTTTTGCGCACACGAGTCCACTACTCACCACTTCAATACACTACCGAGGATCCACCTCCGTCTTCCTACGGAAGAGCCATCCTCGGCACTCACACTTATCTTGAGGCTTTTAGTAGTTTCCATTTACTTGTCTATGAACTGTATAGGCAACCAAGTAGTCCTTTACCGCGGACGCGGCTATTCGAATAGATCATGATAACCCTGCAGGGGTGTACTTCTTCATACATGTTTCCACCACTTAGCGTCTGCACACGACATGTGCTCGGCAGACTTCAAGCGAAAGCCGACGTGGGTGTAGACCACGACCTACCTAAACACTTAAGCCTCTAGTCCAGGTTTATCGCCTATTCAGGTTCCATCCGCAGGGAGTCCGGCCGAGGTTTCCCATACGGCCCCGAACGATGTGAACAGGGTTCCCGAGATACCTAACGGGTATTCGGTACACCCGGCCACGTACCTACCGCATCACAGCCCACCCCTACGGTCAGCGCTGTCCACGGCCTCCAGTAGGCTACAAACACCAGAAACTACTTGCAACTCCTGGACAGAGAGCTAGGGTGAATAAGAAGTCGAGCGGGGTCATATTTCAGGGCCCAATGCATGGTAGTAGCTGTATCTTAAATCACACATACAGATCTCAGTGCTTAAGGTCGGCTTCAATGAAACAACCCACCATGTACTCCTACATGGCCTCTCATCGATACCTTTACCAAATCGTGTTCACCACACCACTCTCATTACCGACATAATCATTTCACTCTAGCCCATCACCCAGATGAACCAGACCTGACACGACTCTAAGCATAGCAGGCATAGCAAGGTAGGAACAACACATACATATGGCTCAATCAACTCCTACACATGCTAGTGGGTTTCATCTAGTTACTGTGGCAATGACAGGTCATGCAGAGGAAATGGGTTCAACTACCGTAGCACACAGCAGTTTGAATCGCGTTGTCTTAATGCAGTAAAAGAGAGCAGGAGCGAGAACATGGGATTGTATCGATATGATCAAATGGTTGGTTGCTTGCCTGATGGTTCGATGCACGGATATGGTTCTTCGTTAGGGTAATCACGGTACTCCTCGGGGACAGAACCTGTCGCAAAGGACATCGATACACAAGCATCACCAAACAATGTGCAACAATATGATGCATGCATGAAACATGGCAATATGAGTGTGTTGGGCTAATGCAACTAAAACCAGAGGGGTTTGAACAAATTTGAATCAAAGATTCAAATTTCAAACTCAAACATGGCCTCTTTAAGTGCTTTTCCTTATTCTGCTTAAAACATCAATTTAACTTGTTTGATCATGCATGAAAATAGTACAGATGGATAGATTGGATTTTTCTGATCATTTTTCATATATAATTTGTCCAATTTGGAGTTACAGAATAAAAGTTATGAATTTTTGAAGTTTAAATAATATTCTGGAATTTCCTGATTTAATTTAAATCCAGAAAATCAATTACTGCGTCAGCCTGACGTCAGTGTGACGTCAGCAGGTCAACGGAACAGGTCTGGGTCAAACCTGACAGTGGGTCCCGCATGTCAGGGTGATTAATTTAATTAAAAGTTAATTAAAACTAATCCTGTTTAATTAACAGGGCTGGGCCCCACCTGTCATTGACTCAGGGGAGTCAACCAGGGCCCACCCGTGGTCAAAGTCAAAGTCGGCTGCCGGCGTTTAGCCGCCGGCGAGCCCGACGCGGCGGCGGAAGTGGTTTTGGCCATTTCGGCCACCAAATGGACCGCGGAGACCACCGGAGTGGAGCTGAGGACAACCCGCAGCTCTTGGCGGAGTCCGTTGGGGTCGGGGTGGCCGGAGTCGACGGCGGCGAGCTCGGCTGCGGCCGCCGGGGTTCGGTCGTGCACGGGAACGGGGTTGGAGCTCGAAGTCGAGCGAAGCGAGGCGCTAGGGATGCTCTACGGGGTCTTGCGAACTCATTGGACTCGCCGGGGTGACCAAATGGTCACCGGAGCTGTGTCGACGGCGAGCTCGGCGACGGCGGAGGTTCGGCCGTGGTGGGGAGGAGGCTATGGTGAGGGAACGAGGGGGAGAAGAGGGGGAAACGGTGGCGTAGCTCACCGCGGTTGCAGTGGGCGTCGACGCGGGCTCGGGGACGGGCCGGAGACGACGAATTCGACGGCGACGATGATCGGAGCCCGAAGAGGGGAACGGCGACGTGGCGGCGATGCCGGGCTTCCGGGGAGCTGTGGAGCGGTGGGGAGGAAGAGGGAGTTGTGGCGGAGCTTCTGAGCTAGTCGGGGGAGCGAGGGGTGGCCGGAGATGGCTGCTACGGCGAACGGCGGCGACGGTGGTGTTCGGCCGTGAGAGAGAGAGAGCGAGGGAGAGGAAGGAAGAGCCGGGGAGAGTGAGAGAGAGCAGGGGGGATCGGGACGGCCTGCGGGAGTCGTCCACGCGGCCAGGAGCTCGTCGGCAAGCAGGAGGTGGCCGCGCGGCCGTGCGCGCGCGAGCACGCAGCAGCTTCGGGGCGAGGGGAGGAAGACGACGGAGGGCTACAGTGCTGGGCTGGGTCGGCTGCTGGCTGGGCCGGCCAGCTGGCTGGGCCGCACAGGGAGGAGCCCAGGTAAGTTTTTCCCCTTTTCTTCTGTTTCTGTTTTATTTAATATATCTGCAACTTTGTTGAATTAAATAAAATACCTAGGCAACTTCAAAAATCACCAAACTATTCCTGGCCCATAGTTGGATTATTTCCAACATGAAACATTTTAGTTTGGAGATATTTGAGCATTTAAATATTTTATATTATTTTAAATGCCCAAATTCAAATATTTATGATTTAATTCAAAAACCCTAGGATGGCCTAGGAAAATGTGCACCATTTTTGGCAGAGGTTCTGAACCAAGACAAAAATGATGGGCATTTTAGAAGGGCATTTCAGGTTCATTGAAAAATTATTTTAGTAACCCTAGTTGGTTTCAGAGGGGACTGGGGGTTCTGTCATCCCCATTTCAAGTTTCTGATGAATGAGTAAACATGATGCAACACTCTAATGCATGACTAGCTAGGGTGTGACAAATCCGAGCTAAACATTTGCTAACCCTAGAAAGGAGGTGGTAGAGGTCTATTTGTAGTGTAAGTGCAAATGAGGGCGAAAGTAGGGGTACATGGGCCTCGGGCCCGAATCTGGATGCAGCCAGGTACCGGACATCCGCTGGTGGCCGGTCGTCCGGTGTCTCAGGAGCGGCCGGTCGTTCGGTGTCCTCCGGACGTCCGCTAGTTCGACTATGATGGGGGTGCCGGACGTACGGAAACGTCGGTCTTCCGCTGATGTTGGTTCGGATGCAGGGGCGCCGGTCGTCCGGTCCGGACCGGACGTCCGCTCGTTTGCTTCGGGTGCAGGGGCACCGGTCGTTCGGTCTGGGCCAAACGTCCGCTCGCTGGGGCTCGGCTGATGCTTCAGGCGCCGGATGTCCGGTCCCGGCCGGTCGTCCGGTGGCTGGGACTTTTCCTTCAGCCCTCCTTCTTCTCCGTCTTCTCGTCCATCTTCCCCATCTTCTTGTCCTTGCTCCTTAGCTTCTCCATTGTACCTGAGTATGCACAAAGTATCCATATGAGGAAGTAGCCATGCTTCATGTGCATCGAAGTGGAATTGTGAGAGGAGAGATGTCACCTTGGTTTCAAGAGCTCTTGCACGTGATCGAGTCATGGGTCCACCAGGCACTTGATGAGACGATGGTAGGTCCATGGGGATGACCTTGGGATGCTCCGCATCACAATCTTCCCACTTCATACCAAAGGAAATGACACAAGCCCTGAGCATATCTTCAAGAATTTGATTGACTCGCTCGACTTGTCCACTAGTTTGAGGATGGAAGGCTGTGCTGAAGCGAATGTTAGTGCCCATGGCCTTCTGAAAGGAGACCCAGAACTTAGAAGTGAAGATGCCTCCATGATCTTAAGATATCAACTGCGGAATGTCGTGCAAGGAGACAATCCTGGAGGTGTATAGCTCTGCCAACTGAGCTGATGTGATAGATTCTTTGATAGGAAGGAAATGAGCCACTTTAGTAAGCTTGTCGATGACAACAAAGATTGCGCTGTAGTGATCGACTCTTTAATAGGCAGAAAGTGAGCCACTTTGGTGAGTTTGTCGATGACAACGAATATAGCATCATTGCCACGCTTGGACTTAGGAAACCCAGTCACGAAGTCCATCTCAATATGGTCAAACTTCCATTCTGGAATAGCAAGAGGTTGGAGGAGACCAGCTGGTCGTTGGTGTTCTGCCTTCACTCTTCTGCAGACATCACATTCATTCACGAACTAAGCAATTTCTCACTTCATTCGAGTCCACCAATACGACTGCTTGAGGTCATGGTACATCTTTGTACTTCCAGGATGAATGGATAGAAGGGAATTGTGAGCCTCGTTCATAATGACTTTACGTAGATCACCCTTAGGAACCACAATTCGAACCTTGAAGAATAGAGTATCTTTGTCATCAATGCGATAGCACTTGTACTTGGGTTGGCTCTTGGCAATCCCATTTTCACCTTCTTCACCATGGCATCAAGAACTTGTGCCTCACGAATTTGATCTTTCAAAGTAGGAGAGACTTGTAGGTTGGCAAGAAATCCTTGAGGAACAACTTGGAGATTCAGCTTGCGGAAAGCTTCACAAAGGTCCGGTTGAAAGGGCTTGAGAATTAGGCTGTTGCAGTAAGCCTTCCTGCTCAAATCATTTGCAATGACATTGGCCTTGCCTGGAGTATATTCAATACTCGGATTGTACTCTTGAATCATTTGGACCCAACGAGTCTGCCTGAGGTTGAGGTTGGGTTGAGTGAAGATGTACTTGAGGATCTTATGATCAGTGAAGATGTCCACTTTCCTTCCCAACAAGAGATGTCTCCATGTTAAAAGAGCATGGAGAACTGCCACCAACTCGAGGTCATGAGTGGGGTAGTCCTTTTTGTTGGGCTTCAACTGGCGAGAGGTATAAGCCACAACTTTCTTCTCTTGCATTAACACAGCATCGAGACCTTGCAGGGAAGCATCACATAAAACTTCGAATGGTTTGGATTCATCAGGAGGAGTCAAAACAGGAGCTGTGACTAACTTCTCTCTGAGGGTGTTGAAAGCGACGTCACACTCAGACGTCCAGACATACTTCACATGCTTCTGGAGGAGGTTGGAAAGAGGCTTTGCAATCTTAGAGAAATTCTCCACGAATCTTCGACAATAGCTTGCAAGCCCAAGGAAACTGCGGAGCTGCTTCACATTCTGAGGCGGTTCCCAATTCACAATTGCAGACACCTTCTCAGGATTAACAGCAATGCCCTTGGCGGAGATGATATGGCCAAGGTAGAGAACCTCATCGAGCCAAAACTCACACTTTGCAAACTTCGCATAGAATTGATGTTCTCTGAGTTTGTCGAGTACCAATCTCAAATGCTTGGCATGATCCTCCTTGTTCTTGGAAAAGACCAAAATATTATGGAGATGCACCAGGACGAAATCATTTGTCTAAGGGTTGAAGATGAAGTTCATCATGCGAGAGAACGTTGGAGGAGCATTGACAAGGCCGAAAGACATGACAGTATATTCATATGAACCATAGCTTGTTCTGAATACTGTCTTGGGGATATCTTGTTCACGAATGCGAATCTGATGATAGCACATACGGAGGTCAAGCTTGGAGAATACTTGAGCACCCTTAAGTTGCTCGAAAAGCTCATTGATGTTGGGAAGTGGATACTTGTTCTTTATTGTCTTCTTGTTCAATGGATGGTAGTCGACACAAAGTCGGTCCGTGCCATCCTTCTTCTTGACAAAAAGAACACCACAACCCCATGGAGAAGAACTCGGTCGGATCAGACCCATACGCTCTTGTACATCGAGTTGTTTCTTCAGCTCCTTCAACTCTTCTGGTCCAAGCTTGTAAGGACGTTTGCAAACAGGTTCCGTGTCAGGCTCAAGATCAATGACGAATTCAACTGGCCGGTGAGGAGGCATTCCTGGAAGCTCTTCTGGAAAGACGTCTTGATATTCACAAACGACTGGAATCTGAGAGATGGCATTCAACTCGCCCTTCTCATTGAGATAAAACAGTCGAATGGTATCGTCATGAGCGGCATAGATGATCACATCCTCAAACGAGTGTGTCAATTGAATCTGCCTGGTAGCACAATCAAGCTGAGCCTTGTGCTTAGAAAGCCAGTCCATGCCGAGAATTAGATCAATATCCGAGTCACCAAGGACCATTGGAGAAGATAGAAACTTATGGTCACCCATCTTGATAGAAACATTCGGGATCATCGTGGTAGCCCTCATAGACTTGGCCGGAGAAACCACTCCCATGGGTTTACCCAACATCTCCGAAACGAAGTCATGCTTTGAAACAAATGATCTTGACATGAAACAATGCGATGCACCAGTATCAAAAAGGACTTTTGCAGGAGTAGAGTTAACTGGAAAGTTACCCATGATCACTTCTGAAGAGTCCTCTGCCTGAGCTGCGTTCATCATGTTGACCTTTGCAAACTTGGAATTATGCTTGACCACTGCATTGCTGGCAGATCTCACAGGAGGAGGAGGCGGAAGGCGCCTTTGATTGAAGCATTTGTTTGCATAGTGCCCTTTCTGCTGACACTTATTGCAAGTAACCTCTGAGAGCGGACGGTGGTAAGGAGCACTTGACCTTGGAGCATGAGACGGAGCTTTGTTCTGATAGCCTGGGTTGGGTGGGTGGGAATATCCATTGCCACCTTTACTCTTCTGCTGATAAGGCTGATGGAACGGAGGAGGAGGAGGCAACCAGAACTTCTGCTGCTTAGCTGCCACTTGAGATGAAGAAGACGATTGAGTTGCATCCCTGACTCTCTTCTTAGAAGCATCGCACTTGAGCTGAGCAGCTTCTTGCTTTAGTGCCATGTTGTAGAATTCATCATACTTGGTCGGCTCAAAAAGCACGAGAGCTAATTGCAGATCTTCTCTGAGGCCACCTCTGAATTGATAAATCATGCTCTTCTCGTCAGGGACGTCTTGTTTAGCGAAGCGAGCGAGCCTCTGAAACAGGATGTTGTATTGGTAAACAGACATGCTGCCTTGCTTGAGATTGTGGAACTCCTCGTGCTTACTCTCAGCAACACTTTGTGGAATGTGGTGAGCTTTGAAGTCTCAGCAGAAATCATCCCAGGTAATCACACGACCTCCTCTGGAATCTTTGTATTGTTGATACCACTCAGCAGCTTGATCCTTGAGTTGGAATGAAGCAAACTTGACAAAGTCCTCAGGCCTGACATTGCTACACTCAAAATGTTTGCAGATATCCACGAGCCAGTCATCGGCATCTGTGGCCTCGACACAGTTACTGAAGGACTTCGGCTGGTTTGCGAGGAACTGATTGAGAGTAACGAACTAAGGTTGGTTTTTGCCTTGGCCTTGATTTCCTTGGTTGCGCTCTTGCAAGAGTTGCAAAAGCATCTGAGTGTTGGCGTTGGTGGCGGCCATTACATCTTGCCATGCCTCTGGAGGTGGAGGTGGTGGCGGAGGTTCCGGATTCTGACGCGTTGGAGGAGCCATCCTGAAGAGGTTGACATCCGTTAGCATCTTGAAATACATATAATCAAGCTGAATCAATGGATCAAAATTGCAACATATAGCCTTAACATTTGAACAAGAATGAACGAATGCATTCCAAAGTAAATTATCACACTTCCATAAATTGAGAAGCCACTTAGATAGAGATAGATGAATAAATCAACAAGGTATAGATATGAACAAATATTTGGTAAGGATTACCCAATCACAAACCAAGTATCTGCGGGAATAAATACTAGAGCTACTTGAATTCCCACCTATAAAACTCCCAAAACTTTCTGGTTATGCAATCAGGTGTTGGGGATACAGAGGAAGCATATTATCTCACCCAAAACTAGCAAATCCTACATCCAACTGTATCCATCCTTCAACACATAACCAAGAAACCTTTGGAAATCATTTACCTCAACCTTCAAAAAGCATCTGTTATACGAGTTATGGCAATACTCCCGAACTCCAGCCCCAGTACTGGGTGGCGTCGAGGTTATCTCACCAACAACTGCATAAAAAATATTTTCGATGTCGGCGAACTTAGGTATTCCAGAACTGCAATGATAAAATTGTGACGACAAAACCTCGGAGCTCAAATCCCCGGGACACTGCCACAACCCCTAAATGTCAGGAGGCACCAAGAACAATGTTCTCGTCATAAAACCATCGGAACGATTCCCAAGATACTCGCGTGATCCTAAAAAAATTCATGAAATTTGAGGAGAGAAGAGTCAAAACTCTACGTCAGGAAGCCTCACCAGAGCGATGAAGGGACTGAGGAGTAAAAAGAATCCTACGCACCGATATATATAATCCTATGAGACTCAAAACATTTTTATAGACTCAACAGCGTCAACTATTTGATCAAGCAGGGGGCTCCTAAGTCGGGGAAGGATCTAATTACCAACTTGTAACACCCACGATGCGGCTATATCTCCCACGTGTCGGAGCACGACTTAGAGGCATAACCGCATAGTAGGCATGTCGCAAGAGGGGTAATCTTTACACATCCCATGTACTGAATAAGAAAGGGATAAAGTGTTGGCTTACAATCGCCACTTCACATCATACATCATCCAGAATACAAACAAGTTCTGACTACGGAACCAAACATAAATAACGACAACCCCAAATGCTAGATCCCCGATCGCCCCAACTGGGCTCCTCTACTGATCATCCGGAAAAGATACATAGTAACGGCCCAAATCCTCGTCGAACTCCCACTTGAGTTCGGTAGCGTCCCCTGCACTGGCATCATCGGTACCTGCATCTGTTTGGAAGTATCTATGAGTCACGGGGATTCAGCAATCTCACACCCTTGCGATCAAAACTATTTAAGCTTATAGGTAGGAAAGGTAGTGAGGTGGAGCTGCAGCAAGCACTAGCATATATGGTGGCCAAATTACGCAAAAGAGAGCGAGAAGAGAAGCAACGGTCAAGAAACTAATAAGTGATCAAGAAGTGATCCTAAAACTACTTACGTCCAAGCATAACACGAGACCGTGTTCTCTTCCCGGACTCCGCCGAAAAGAGACCATCGCAGCTACACACGCGGTTGATTCATTTTAATTAAGTTAAATGTCAAGTTTTCTACAACCGGATATTAACAAATTCCCATCTTTTGAAAGTTCAAAACCCTGCAAGGGTGTCCCAATTTAGCCCATCACACGCTCTCACGGTCAACGAAGGATATTCCTTCTCCCAGGACGACCCGATCAGACTCGGAATCCCGGTTACAAGACATTTCGACAGTGGTAAAACAAGACCAGCAAGACCACCCGCTGTGCTGACAAATCCCGATAGGAGCTGCACATATCTAGTTCTTAGGGCGCACCGCATAAGCTAAGCATACGAGAACCAACATAACCCAAGTTGCCAAGGGACGGTCCCGTACGGTGCTCTAGTTTGGACCAACCCTCAGAGGAGCACTGGCCCGGGGGTTTAAAATAAAGATGACCCTTGAGTCCACAGAACCCAAGGGAAAAGTCTTAGGTGGCAAATGGTAAAACCAAGGTTGGGCCTTGCTGGAGGATTTTTTTATTCAAGGCGAACTGTCAAGGGGTTCCCATAACACCCAACCGCGTAAGGAACGCAAAATCAAGGAACATAACACCGGTATGACGAAAACTAGGGCGGCAAGAGTGGAACAAAACACCAGCCATAAGGCCGAGCCTTCCACCCTTTACCAAGTATATAGATGCATTAAGGTAAAGAAGATATAATAATGATATCTCAACAAAAATATCCATGTTCCAACACAGAACAAGCTCCATCTTCACCTGCAACTAGCAACGCTATAAGAGGGGCTGAGCAAAGCAGTAACATAGCCAAACAACGGTTTGCTAGGAAAGGTGGGTTAGAGGCTTGTCATGGCAATATGGAAGGCATGATATAGCAAGTGGTAGGTATCGTGGCATAGCAGTAGAGGGAATAACTAGCAAGCAAAGATAGAAGTGATTTCGAGGGTATGGTCATCTTCCCTGCAAAGTTCTCCGAGTTGACGAAAGCTTGATCCTCGTAAGCATACTCAACGGGTTCCTCGATCACGTACTCGTCTCCCGGATCTACCCAAGACAAGCACACAAGCAAAGGACCAACAATCAATCATGGTGCAATGCGCACGCAACATGATGCAAAACATGGCATGATATGCGGGATGTGATATGCAATGCCTATGCGTGCTTCGGAAAGGAAAGATTGAACCAGGCGTCAACTTGGAAAACCAAGTGCGCCACTGGAAAGATGGGTTAATTTCAGTCGACATCGATATAAAGATCACTAGAATCGGATGCACGGTTTGCAAATGGCAAGCAAAAGAAGAACGGCACAATTCTACGATGTAACACCCTCGATGCGACTATAGCTCCCACGTGTCGAGGCACGACTTAGAGACATAATCGCATTGAAGGCATATGTCGCAAGTTAGGCAATCTTCACAACATCCCATGTAATATGATAATAAAAAAAGGGAGATAACATAGTTGGCTTACACTCGCCACGTCAATCAAGTACATAAATAACATTACATCATCCAAACACTCATGGCCCGACTACGGCGCCAAAATAAAAGAGAACCCAACATGCAACACGGTCCCAATCACCCCCAACTGGGCACCACTACTGATCATCGGGAAAGGAAACATAGTAACGTTGAGAGTCTTCGTCGAACTCCCACTTGAGCTCATACGCGTCTCCTGGAGCGGAATCATCAGGCCCTGCATCTGGTGTAATAGTAATCTGTGAGCCACAGGGACTCAGCAATCTCGCACCCTCGCGATCAAGACTATTTAAGCTTATAGGTATGGCAAGGTAAATATGAGTGGAGCTGCAGCAAGCGACTAGCAAGTATGGTGGCTAACTTATTCGCAAAAGAGAGCGAGAAGAGGAGGCAAAGCACGAGCGAGAAACTAGAGAGCAACCTGCGCAAACATTACTCCAACATCGTGTCCACTTCCCGGACTCCGCCGAGAAGAGGCCATCACGGTAACACACTCAGTTGATTCATTTTAATTAATTAAGGTTCAAGTTATCTACAACCGGACATTAACAAATTCCCATCTGCCCATAACCGCGGGCACGGCTTTCGAAAGTTCAATCCCTGCAGGGGAGTCCCAACTTAGCCCATGACAAGCTCTCACGGTTAACGAAGGAATAGACCTCCTCCCAAGATGTTCCGATCAGACTCGGTATCTCGGTAATTCAAGACACTTCGACAGGTTAAAACAAATCCAGCAACACCGCCCGAATGTGCCGACAAATCCCGATAGGAGCTGCACATATCTCTTTCTCAGGGCACACTCAGATGAACACTACGTACAACTAAAACCAACCCTCAAGTTGCCCCGAGGTGGCGCTGCAAGTGGCTCTATTTGGACCAACACTCAGAGGAGCACTGGCCCGGGGGGGTTTAAAATAAGATGACCCTCGGGCTCCGGAAACCCAAGGGAAAAAGAGGCTAGGTGGCAAATGGTAAGACCAAGTTGGGCATTGCTGGAAAAGCTTTAATCAAGGCGAAATATCAAGGGGTTCCCATTATAACCCAACCGCGTAAGGAACGCAAAATCCGGGAACATAACACCGATATGACGGAAACTAGGGCGGCAAGAGTGGAACAAAACACTAGGCGAGAGGCCGAGCCTTCCACCCTTTACCAAGTATATAGATGCATTAAGATAACAAGGCAATATAATGATATCCCAACAAGTAAATAAAAGATGTTCCAACAAGGAACGGCCTCCAATCTTCACCTGCAACTAGCAACGCTATAAGAGGGGCTGAGCAAAGCGGTAACATAGCCAATCAACGGTTTGCTAGGACAATGGTGGGTTAGAGGTTTGACATGGCAATTTGGGAGGCTTGCAAGCAAGTGGTAGGCATCGTAGCAATGGCATAGCAAAAGAGCGAGCAAACTAGCATAGCAAAGATAGTAGTGATTTCGAGGGTATGATCATCTTGCCTGCACAGTTGTCAGAGTTGACTGGATCCTCGAAAGCAAACTCAACGGGCTCCTCGTTAGCGAACTCGTCTCCCGGCTCTACCCAAACAAGACAAACAAGCAACAAGGATACAATCAACCACGTGCAAACTCAAACAACACGATGCAAAGATGATATGCTATGCGGGATGCGATGCGGGATGCAAAATGCCAGATATGACAGGAAATACATGAATCTGGCCTCAACTTGGAATTCCAAGTGTGCCACTAGAAAGATGAGATGAAATCACTTGAAAACGATATAAAGAACGCCGGAATCGGAGTTACGGTTTGGAAATGGCAAGCGATTCAAAAATGACACCGGTCTGCGATTTACAGCAAGTAGGCATCTAAATGCAATGAGATGAACATGCTACAGCACCCAAACATGACAACAAAATACATGGCAGGGATGCACACAAGATGCTTAACAAAAGTCTAGCACTGAGCTACGGCCAAATCATCCATTAACAGGTTCAAACAAGCATGGCAAAAATGCAAATGGCAAACAGATCTCAGACTTAGTGAAATTAACACTTGTCTGGAATTTCAGATCATATAGCCCTCTTCGGAGCAACAAAACAACATGCTACAGGACCTGAACATGACAAAGAAAGACATGGCATGGAGCTACTCAACAAGCTTAACAAAAGTCCCTTAGTGACCTTGAGCCAAAAGGGATCACAAAATATACTAACAAGCACACGAACATAGCAAAAACATAATCAGTTTTCAGACTTAGTGAAAACTGGGACATGCTGAAACATAACTCACGAAGGCATGTTTACGAGCTCGATGCACTCACCACGGTGCAAGTCATGGCAAGACAAGCATACATCCCTTAAGAAGGCACAAAATGCAAGCTAGACATGGCAAGAACAATGGCATAGCATGCACGGATCAACTACAATAACATCGGCAAAATCGCAAACAAGTTGACGATCTGCCCAGATTCGCAACGAAGCAAAAGTAGAGCTCGATTGACTCAAGCTAGGGTGCTCCATAATTGCAAACAAAGACATGGATGGATAGAGCACTACAAGATTAACAAAACTCCTTACTGATCATCCTCAAAAGAGGCACGGATCACTAGGAAACAACATGAACATATGGCATCATGAGACTAAACAATCCCAGGACTTAGTGAAATTACTAAGTCCCTGAAAACAGAATTAGCAAGTGCACCACTTTGCAAGCTTGCACAAGTCACCACACACATCCTAAAAATATATGGGTTGCACCTCTGGAAAGATGACAAAACCCTTAACAAAACACATGTAGAACTCACGGGCATAGCATGCACACATTAATCATGGCAAAAATGACAAAAGTCTAAGATGAAGTAGCAGATCTGACAATTAACTCAAGTAGCCCTCTTCTAACAGCATTTCGGGCATCAAGATGAACTCTAATGAAAATGATGCAATGGAAGGAAATGATGTACTCTCTGAGATGAACATTTTGATATGCTATATGCATGAATCGGAGCTACCGATGCAAAGTTACGGGGCCCCGAACAGAGGCACTTGGATCTACGAATTTCAGGACTTAGAAGAAAAACAACCTCCTCAGATCTAGGGTTGGCGCGGGATCCGAGGCGGCGGCGGCACTGTTCACGTCGGAGCCGAGTTCGCCGGCGAGGAGAAGAGGGGAGGCGAGGCCGGCCTTCCCCGGGCCGGACCTGACGGCGACGGCGGCGGCGGAGCTAGCCACGGTGGTCGGCGCGGCAGGGGCGGCGCCGGGATCGCAGCGGAGGCGGAGCCGGCCGGCGAGGTTGCGCGGCGGGGCGGCGATGGCGTGCGGCGGCGCAGCCACCGGAGTCGAGGAAGCCGGCGAGGGGCGCGGGCGGCTGGACGAGCCGGGCGGCGGGGCGAGGGACTAGGCCGCGGGGCCCGCGCTGGGCTCGGCGGGCCTCAGCGGCGGCGGCGGCGAAGCGGTCCCGCAAGGGACACGTGGCGGCTGTTGGCTGGTGCGGGCGGAGGCGGCGGATGTGTCCGGCCGGGGACGGACGTGTTCGGCCGGCGCGAGAAGGACTTTTCTAGGGTTTGGACGAGGAGATCCGGGATTTCGGAGGAGGGGCTATTTATAGGCATAGAGGGAGCTAGGAGAGTCCAAATGAGGTGCGGTTTTCGGCCACGCGATCGTGATCGAACGCTCTAGGACATGGAGCAGAGTTTGGTGGGTTTTGGGCCAAATTGGAGGGGTGTTGGGCTGCAACACACACGAGGCCTTTTCGGTCCCTCGGTTAACCGTTGGAGTGTCAAACGAAGTCCAAATGGTACGAAACTTGACAGGCGGTCTACCGGTAGTAAACCAAGGCCGCTTGGCAAGTCTCGGTCCAATCCGGAAATGTTTAATCCCCACACACGAAAGAAAGCTAGAAATGGCCACCGGAGGAGAACGAAGCGCCGGAATGCAAAACGGACAACGGGGAAAATGCTCGAATGCATGAGACGAACACGTATGCAAATGCAGTGCACATGATGACATGATATGAGATGCATGACAACGACAACAACACACGGAGACAAAACCCGAACCCGAGAAAATAAAATAACTTAACGCCGGAAACGGCAAGAGTTGGAGTACAAATAGGGAAAGTTACATCCGGGGTGTTACAACACTCCACCACTACGAAAGGATCTCGTCCCGAGATCTAGGACTGAAAGAACGCCGGGTACTCAGAACGGAGGTGATCCTCGCGTTCCCAGGTAGCTTCACGGTCGGAATGGTGTGACCACTTGACTTTGAGAAATTTGATTGACTTGTTGCGAGTCTTGCGTTCAGTCTCTTCAAGAATAGCAACTGGGTGCTCACGATAAGAGAGATCTTCTTGGAGCTCAATGTCCTCGAAGTTGACGGTGCGGTCAGGAGTCTTGAAGCACTTTCGAAGCTGAGAGACATGGAACACGTCATGAACATTTGCAAAGTTTGAAGGAAGCTCGAGTTGATAGGCGAGGTCGCCTCTCTTGCTGACAATCTTGAAAGGTCCCACGTATCTGGGGGCAAGCTTCCCTTTGATACCGAAGCGACGAGTACCTTTCATAGGAGAGACACGGAGGTAAACATGATCTCCGATCTCGAAAGCCAAATCACGGTGCTTACTATCATAGTAGCTCTTCTGGCGGGATTGGGCTGCTTTGAGGTTATCACGAATGACTTTGCACATTTCTTCTGCTTCTGTGATTAAGTCATTACCCAAAAGCTGACGTTCACCGGTTTCAGACCAGTTGAGAGGGGTACGGCACTTCCTGCCATACAGAATTTCAAATGGGGCCTTGCCCGAACTTGCTTGAAAACTGTTGTTGTAGGAGAATTCAGCATAAGGAAGACAATCCTCCCACTTCATGCCGAAGGAGATCACACAAGCCCTGAGCATATCTTCAAGAATCTGGTTGACACGCTCGACTTGACCGCTTGTTTGAGGATGGAAAGCTGTGCTGAAGCGGATGTTAGTGCCCATGGCCTTCTGAAAAGAATCCCAAAACTTCGAGGTAAAGATGCTGCCACGGTCTGAAGAGATCACTTGAGGAATACCGTGCAGAGAGACAATCGAGAGGTATAGAGTTCCGCCAATTGAGCTGCAGTGATCGACTCTTTGATAGGCAGAAAGTGAGCCACTTTGGTGAGTTTGTCGATGACAACGAATATAGCATCATTGCCACGCTTGGACTTTGGAAACCCAGTCACGAAGTCCATTTCAATGTGGTCAAACTTCCATTCTGGAATGGCAAGAGGTTGGAGGAGACCAGCTGGCCTTTGGTGTTCTGCCTTCACTCTTCTGCAGACATCACATTCATTCACGAATTGAGCGATCTCGCGCTTCATTCGAGTCCACCAATAAGCTTGCTTGAGGTCCTGATACATCTTCGTGCTCCCAGGGTGGATGGAGAGGAGAGAATTGTGAGCCTCGTTCATGATCACTTTACGAAGGTCACCTTTGGGTACAACAATACGATCCTCGAAGAAGAGAGTGTCCTTGTCATCAAGGCGGTAGCACTTGTACTTGGACTGACTCTTGGCAATCCCAATCTTCACCTTTTTCACCATAGCATCAAGAAGCTGGGCTTGGCGAATCTGGTCTTCTAAGGTAGGAGAGACTTGAAGGTTGGCGAGGAAACCTTGAGGAACAACTTGCAGATTAAGTTTGCGGAAAGCTTCACAAAGCTCGGGTTGATAAGGCTTGAGAATCAGACTGTTGCAGTAAGCCTTCCTGCTCAAAGCGTCAGCAATCACATTGGCCTTGCCTGGAGTATACTCAATACTCGGATTATACTCTTGAATCATTTCGACCCATCGAGTTTGCCTGAGGTTGAGATTAGGCTGAGTGAAGATGTACTTGAGACTCTTGTGATCAGTGAAAATGTCCACTTTTCTTCCCAATAGAAGATGTCTCCAAGTCAAAAGAGCATGCACAACTGCCGCCAACTCGAGATCATGAGTGGGGTAGTTCTTCTCATTAGGCTTCAACTGGCGAGATGTATAAGCAACAACTTTCTTCTCTTGCATCAATACTGCGCCAAGACCTTGGAGAGAGGCATCACAAAAGACCTCGTACGGCTTGGATTCATCAGGTGGAGTCAGAACTGGAGCAGTGATCAATTTCTCTTTCAAAGTGTTGAAAGCAATATCACACTCCGGAGACCAAACGTACTTGACGTGCTTCTGAAGAAGATTAGAGAGAGGCTTCGCGATCTTAGAAAAGTTTTCAACGAATCTTCGGCAATAGCTTGCGAGACCGAGAAAACTGCGGAGTTGCTTCACGTTCTGAGGAGGTTCCCAATTCACAATTGCAGACACCTTCTCAGGATTCACGGCAATGCCCTTGGCAGAGATGATATGACCAAGATAAAGAACCTCATCGAGCCAAAATTCACACTTGGAGAACTTGGCGTAGAACTGATGTTCCCTGAGCTTATCAAGAACCAAACGCAAGTGCTTGGCATGATCTTCCTTGTTCTTGGAGAAAACCAGAATGTCGTCGAGATAGACCAAAACGAAGTCATTGGTGTAGGCGTTGAAGATGAAGTTCATCATGCGAGAGAACGTCGGAGGAGCGTTGGCGAGGCCAAAAGACATGACAGTGTATTCATATGAACCAAAGCTTGTTCTGAATGCTGTCTTGGGAATATCTTCTTCACGAATGCGAATCTGGTGATAACCCATACGGAGATCAAGCTTGGAGAATACTTGGGCACCTTTGAGTTGTTCGAACAGCTCATTGATGTTGGGAAGTGGGTATTTGTTCTTGATGGTCTTCTTGTTCACTGGACGGTAATCAACACAAAGTCGGTCCGTTCCATCCTTCTTCTTCACAAAAAGAACACCACAACCCCACGGAGAAGAACTAGGCCGGATGAGACCCATTTTCTCTTGCATATCGAGTTGCTTCTTCAGCTCCTTCAACTCTTCAGGTCCGAGCTTGTAAGGACGTTTGCACACAGGTTCCGTGCCAGGCTCAAGATCAATAACGAATTCAACTGGCCGGTGCGGAGGCATTCCTGGAAGCTCTTCTGGAAAGACGTCTTGATATTCGCAAACGACTGGAATTTGAGAGATAGCATCCAATTCACCCTTCTCATTGAGAGAAAACAGACGGATAGTATCATCACGAGCGGCAAAGACAATTACATCCTCAGACGAATGAGTCAATTGAATCTGCCTGGCTGCACAATCAAGATGTGCCTTGTGCTTAGAAAGCCAATCCATTCCGAGAATAAGATCAATATCCGAGTTACCAAGAACCACCGGAGAAGAGAGAAACTTGTAATCGCCCAACGTGATAGAGACATCCGGGACGCAATTGTTAGAAGTCATTTGCTTGCCCGGAGACACAATCTTCAATGGAACAGGAATCCTTTCGGTCACAAAATCATGCTTGGCCACAAATGGAGTTGAAATAAAAGAAAGCGATGCACCAGTGTCAAAAAGAACTTTTGCAGGAACATCGTTAACAGGAAGGTTACCCATGATCACATCTGGTGAGTCCTCTGCCTGAGCTGCATTCAGCAAATTGACCTTGGCGTGCTTGGGGTTATGCTTGACCACAGCTGTACTTGCCGATCTGACAGGAGGAGGAGGAGGAAGACGCCTCTGGTTGAAACACTTGTTGGCATAGTGACCCTTCTGTTGGCACTTGTTGCACGTGACCTCTGAAAGCGGACGGTGATACGGAGCACTCGATCTTGGAGCTTGAGACGAAGTCTTGTTCTGAAAGCCAGGGTTGGGTGGGTGGGAAGAACCACTGCCACCTTTGCTCTTCTGCTGATACGGCTGACGGAACGGAGGAGGAGGAAGCCAAAACTTCTGCTGCTTGGCCACTTGAGTAGAGGAAGAAGGAGTAACATCTCTGACTCGCTTCTTGGAAGCATCACACCTCAACTGAGCAGCCTCTTGCTTCAGTGCCATGTTGTAGAACTCATCGTATCTCAAGGGCTCAAAGAGAACAAGAGCTAGCTGAATTTCTTCTCTGAGACCACCCCTGAACTGGTATATCATGCTCTTCTCATCAGGGACGTCCTGCTTGGCAAAGCGGGCGAGCTTCTGGAACAACTTGTTGTAGTCATAGACAGACAAAGAGCCTTGCTTCAGATTGCGGAATTCCTCACGCTTGCTTTCAACCACGCTCTGCGGAATATGATGAGCTCGGAAATCTCGACGGAAATCATCCCAAGTGATAACACGTCCACCTCTGGAGTCCTTGTACTGCTGGAACCATTCTGCAGCTTGATCTTTGAGTTGGAAGGAAGCGAACTTAACAAAGTCCTCAGGCCTGACGTTACTGCACTCGAAATGCTTGCACAGATCCACAAGCCAATCGTCAGCATCGGTTGCCTCAACACAATTGCTGAAAGTCTTTGGCCCGTTAGCAAGGAACTGGTTGAGTGTAGCAAAGTGACTCTGATTGCTGCCTTGATTCCCTTGACTGCCTTGATTGCGCTCTTGAAGAATTTGCATGATCAACTGTGTGTTTGCATTGGTTGCGGCCATCACAGCTTGCCATGCCTCCGGAGGAGGTGGAGGTGGTGGCGGATCAGGATTCGGAGTCGTGCGCGTTGGAGGAGCCATCCTGAAGAGGTTGACCACCATTAGCACATTGATAGATAAATATTGAAGCTGAATCCAACGGAATGAAAATTGCAACATATAGTCTTCACATCCGAACAAAATGAACGAATGCATTCCTCTTGAAATGGTCACATATCCATAAATTGAGAAGCCACGTAGAATTAAGGTAGAGAAATAAATCAACAAGGTACGGATCAAGAACGAATAATCGGTAAGAAATCCCAATCTCAAACCAATATCCGTGGAAGAAGAACTAGAGCTACTAGAATTCCCACCTATGAAACTCCCGAACCTTTCCGGTTATGCAATCAGGTGTTGGGGATACAGGGGAAGCATAATATCTCACCCAAACTAGCAAATCCTACATCCAGCTGTATCCATCCTTCAACACATAACCAAGAAACCTTCGGAAACCATCTACCTCAACCTTCGAAAAGCATCCGTTATACAAGTTATGGCGATACTCCCGAACTCCCGCCCCAGTACTGGGTGGCGTCGAGGTTATCTCACCAACGAACTGCATAAAAGAGATTTTCGATGTCGGCGTACTAAACTCAGGTATTCCAGAACTGCAACGATAAAATTATGATGACAACACCTCAGAGCTCAACTCCCCGGGACACTTCCACTAAACCCCTGACAGGAGGCACCAAGACAATGTTCTCATCATAAAACCATCGGAACGATTCCAAGATACCCGCGTGATCCTAAAAATTTTTTAGTGAAATTTGAGAAGAGAAGAGTCAAAACTCTACGTCAGGATGCCTTACCAGAGCGATGAGGAGACTGGGAAGTAAAAAGAATTCCTAAACTCTCCGATATATAATTCCTAAAGACTCAAAACATTTTTCTAGACACAACTCGGCCGCTAAAAACGATCAAGCAATGGGGCTCCTAAGGTCGGGGAAGGCTCTGATTACCAACTTGTAACACCCTCGATGCGACTATAGCTCCCACGTGTCGAGGCACGACTTAGAGACATAATCGCATTGAAGGCATATGTCGCAAGTTAGGCAATCTTCACAACATCCCATGTAATATGATAATAAAAGGGAGATAACATAGTTGGCTTACACTCGCCACGTCAATCAAGTACATAAATAACATTACATCATCCAAACACTCATGGCCCGACTACGGCGCCAAAATAAAAGAGAACCCAACATGCGACACGGTCCCAATCACCCCCAACTGGGCACCACTACTGATCATCGGGAAAGGAAACATAGTATCGTTGAGAGTCTTCGTCGAACTCCCACTTGAGCTCATACGCGTCTCCTGGAGCGGAATCATCAGGCCCTGCATCTGGTGTAATAGTAATCTGTGAGCCACAGGGACTCAGCAATCTCGCACCCTCGCGATCAAGACTATTTAAGCTTATAGGTATGGCAAGGTAAAATATGAGTGGAGCTGCAGCAAGCGACTAGCAAGTATGGTGGCTAACTTATTCGCAAAAGAGAGCGAGAAGAGGAGGCAAAGCACGAGCGAGAAGCTAGAGAACAACCTGCGCAAACATTACTCCAACACCGTGTCCACTTCCCGGACTCCGCCGAGAAGAGGCCATCACGGTAACACACTCAGTTGATTCATTTTAATTAATTAAGGTTCAAGTTGTCTACAACCGGACATTAACAAATTCCCATCTGCCCATAACCGCGGGCACGGCTTTCGAAAGTTCAATCCCTGCAGGGGAGTCCCAACTTAGCCCATGACAAGCTCTCACGGTCAACGAAGGAATAGACCTCCTCCCAAGATGTTCCGATCAGACTCGGTATCTCGGTAATTCAAGACACTTCGACAGGTTAAAACAAGACCAGCAACACCGCCCGAATGTGCCGACAAATCCCGATAGGAGCTGCACATATCTCTTTCTCAGGGCACACTCAGATGAACACTACGTACAACTAAAACCAACCCTCAAGTTGCCCCGAGGTGGCGCTGCAAGTGGCTCTATTTGGACCAACACTCAGAGGAGCACTGGCCCGGGGGGGGTTTAAAATAAGATGACCCTCGGGCTCCGGAAACCCAAGGGAAAAAGAGGCTAGGTGGCAAATGGTAAGACCAATGTTGGGCATTGCTGGAAAAGCTTTAATCAAGGCGAAATATCAAGGGGTTCCCATTATAACCCAACCGCGTAAGGAACGCAAAAATCCGGGAACATAACACCGATATGACGGAAACTAGGGCGGCAAGAGTGGAACAAAACACTAGGCGAGAGGCCGAGCCTTCCACCCTTTACCAAGTATATAGATGCATTAAGATAACAAGGCAATATAATGATATCCCAACAAGTAAATAAAAGATGTTCCAACAAGGAACGGCCTCCAATCTTCACCTGCAACTAGCAACGCTATAAGAGGGGCTGAGCAAAGCGGTAACATAGCCAATCAACGGTTTGCTAGGACAATGGTGGGTTAGAGGTTTGACATGGCAATTTGGGAGGCTTGCAAGCAAGTGGTAGGCATCGTAGCAATGGCATAGCAAAAGAGCGAGCAAACTAGCATAGCAAAGATAGTAGTGATTTCGAGGGTATGATCATCTTGCCTGCACAGTTGTCAGAGTTGACTGGATCCTCGAAAGCAAACTCAACGGGCTCCTCGTTAGCGAACTCGTCTCCCGGCTCTACCCAAACAAGACAAACAAGCAACAAGGATACAATCAACCACGTGCAAACTCAAACAACACGATGCAAAGATGATATGCTATGCGGGATGCGATGCGGGATGCAAAATGCAAGATATGACAGGAAATGCATGAACCTGGCCTCAACTTGGAATTCCAAGTGTGCCACTGGAAAGATGAGATGAAATCGCTTGAAAACGATATAAAGAACGCCGGAATCGGAGTTACGGTTTGGAAATGGCAAGCGATTCAAAATGACACCGGTCTGCGATTTACAGCAAGTAGGCATCTAAATGCAATGAGATGAACATGCTACAGCACCCAAACATGACAACAAAATACATGGCAGGGATGCACACAAGATGCTTAACAAAAGTCTAGCACTGAGCTACGGCCAATTCATCCATTAACAGGTTCAAACAAGCATGGCAAAAATGCAAATGGAAAACAGATCTCAGACTTAGTGAAATTAACACTTGTCTGGAATTTCAGATCATATAGCCCTCTTCGGAGCAACAAAACAACATGCTACAGGACCTGAACATGACAAAGAAAGACATGGCATGGAGCTACTCAACAAGCTTAACAAAAGTCCCTTAGTGACCTTGAGCCAAAAGGGATCACAAAATATACTAACAAGCACACGAACATAGCAAAAACATAATCAGTTTTCAGACTTAGTGAAAACTGGGACATGCTGAAACATAACTCACGAAGGCATGTTTACGAGCTCGATGCACTCACCACGGTGCAAGTCATGGCAAGACAAGCATACATCCCTTAAGAAGGCACAAAATGCAAGCTAGACATGGCAAGAACAATGGCATAGCATGCACGGATCAACTACAATAACATCGGCAAAATCGCAAACAAGTTGACGATCTGCCCAGATTCGCAACGAAGCAAAAGTAGAGCTCGATTGACTCAAGCTAGGGTGCTCCATAATTGCAAACAAAGACATGGATGGATAGAGCACTACAAGATTAACAAAACTCCCTTACTGATCATCCTCAAAAGAGGCACGGATCACTAGGAAACAACATGAACATATGGCATCATGAGATAAACAATCCCAGGACTTAGTGAAATTACTAAGTCCCTGAAAACAGAATTAGCAAGTGGACCACTTTGCAAGCTTTCACAAGTCACCACACACATCCTAAAAATACATGGGTTGCACCTCTGGAAAGATGACAAAACCCTTAACAAAACATATGTAGAACTCACGGGCATAGCATGCACACATTAATCATGGCAAAAATGACAAAAGTGCTAAACGGAGTAACAGATCTGGCAATTAACTCAAGTAGCCCTCTTCTAACAGCATTTCGGGCATCAAGATGAACTCAAATGAAAATGATGCAATGGAATGAAATGATGTACTCTCTGAGATGAACATTTTGATATGCTATATGCATGAATCGGAGCTACGGATGCAAAGTTACGGGGCCCGAACAGAGGCACTTGGATCTGCGAATTTCAGGACTTAAAAGAAAAACAACCTCCTCAGATCTAGGGTTGGCGCAGAATCCGAGGCGGCGACTGTTCACGTCGGAGCCGAGTTCGCCGGCGAGGAGAAGAGGGGAGGCGAGGTCGGCCTTCCCCGGCCGGACCTGACGACGACGGCGGCGGCGGAAGCTAGCCACGGTGGTCGGCGCGGCAGGGGCGGCACCGGGATCGCAGCGGAGGCGGAGCAGGCCGGCGAGGTTGCATGGCGGGGCGGCGATGGCGTGCGCGGCGCGGCCACCGAAGTCGAGGAAGCGGCGAGGGGCGCGGGCGGCGGGACGAGCCGGGCGGCGGGGCGAGGGACTGGGCCGCGGGGGCCCGCTGGGCTCGGCGGGCCTCAGCGGCAGCGGCGGCGAAGCGGTCCCACAAGGGACACGTGGCGGCTGTTGGCTAGTGCGGGCAGAGGCAGCGGACGTGTCCGGCCGGCGCGAGGAGGACTTTTCTAGGGTTTGGACGAGGAGATCCGGGATTTCGGAGGAGGGGCTATTTATAGGCATAGAGGGAGCTAGGAGAGTCCAAATGAGGTGCGGTTTTCGGCCACGCGGTCGTGATCGAACGCTCTAGGACATGGAGCAGAGTTTGGTGGGTTTTGGGCCAAATTGGAGGGGTGTTGGGCTGCAACACACACGAGGCCTTTTCAGTCCCTCGGTTAACCGTTGGAGTGTCAAACGAAGTCCAAATGGTACGAAACTTGACAGGCAGTCTACCGGTAGTAAACCAAGGCCGCTTGGCAAGTCTCGGTCCAATCAGGAAATGTTTAATCCCCACACACGAAAGAAAGCTAGAAATGGCCACCGGAGGAGAACGAAGCGCCGGAATGCAAAACGGACAACGGGGAAAATGCTCGAATGCATGAGACGAACACGTATGCAAATGCAATGCACATGATGACATGATATGAGATGCATGACAATGACAACAACACACGGAGACAAAACCCGAACCCGAGATAATAAAATAACTTAACGCCAGAAACGGCAAGAGTTGGAGTACAAATAGGGAAAGTTACATCCGGGGTGTTACAACACTCCACCACTATGAAAGGATCTCGTCCCGAGATCTAGGACTGAAAGAACGCCGGGTACTCAGAACGGAGGTGATCCTCGCGTTCCCAGGTAGCTTCACGGTCGGAATGGTGTGACCACTTGACTTTGAGAAATTTGATTGACTTGTTGCGAGTCTTGCGTTCAGTCTCTTCAAGAATAGCAACTGGGTGCTCACGATAAGAGAGATCTTCTTGGAGCTCAATGTCCTCGAAGTTGACGGTGCGGTCAGGAGTCTTGAAGCACTTTCGAAGCTGAGAGACATGGAACACGTCATGAACATTTGCAAAGTTTGAAGGAAGCTCGAGTTGATAGGCGAGGTCGCCTCTCTTGCTGACAATCTTGAAAGGTCCCACGTATCTAGGGGCAAGCTTCCCTTTGATACCGAAGCGACGAGTACCTTTCATAGGAGAGACACGGAGGTAAACATGATCTCCGATCTCGAAAGCCAAATCACGGTGCTTACTATCATAGTAGCTCTTCTGGCGGGATTGGGCTGCTTTGAGGTTATCACGAATGACTTTGCACATTTCTTCTGCCTCTGTGATTAAGTCATTACCCAAAAGCTGACGTTCACCGGTTTCAGACCAGTTGAGAGGGGTACGGCACTTCCTGCCATACAGAATTTCAAAAGGGGCCTTGCCCGAACTTGCTTGAAAACTGTTGTTGTAGGAGAATTCAGCATAAGGAAGACAATCCTCCCACTTCATGCCGAAGGAGATCACACAAGCCCTGAGCATATCTTCAAGAATCTGGTTGACACGCTCGACTTGACCGCTTGTTTGAGGATGGAAAGCTGTGCTGAAGCGGATGTTGTGCCCATGGCCTTCTGAAAAGAATCCCAAAACTTCGAGGTAAAGATGCTGCCACGGTCTGAAGAGATCACTTGAGGAATACCGTGCAGAGAGACAATACGAGAGGTATAGAGTTCCGCCAATTGAGCTGCAGTGATCGACTCTTTGATAGGCAGAAAGTGAGCCACTTTGGTGAGTTTGTCGATGACAACGAATATAGCATCATTGCCACGCTTGGACTTTGGAAACCCAGTCACGAAGTCCATTTCAATGTGGTCAAACTTCCATTCTGGAATGGCAAGAGGTTGGAGGAGACCAGCTGGCCTTTGGTGTTCTGCCTTCACTCTTCTGCAGACATCACATTCATTCACGAATTGAGCGATCTCGCGCTTCATTCGAGTCCACCAATAAGCTTGCTTAAGGTCCTGATACATCTTCGTGCTCCCAGGGTGGATGGAGAGGAGAGAATTGTGAGCCTCGTTCATGATCACTTTACGGAGGTCACCTTTGGGTACAACAATACGATCCTCGAAGAAGAGAGTGTCCTTGTCATCAAGGCGGTAGCACTTGTACTTGGACTGACTCTTGGCAATCCCAATCTTCACCTTTTTCACCATAGCATCAAGAAGCTGGGCTTGGCGAATCTGGTCTTCTAAGGTAGGAGAGACTTGAAGGTTGGCG
The DNA here is from genome assembly GCF_018294505.1 of Triticum aestivum. NCBI lineage: Eukaryota > Viridiplantae > Streptophyta > Magnoliopsida > Poales > Poaceae > Triticum > Triticum aestivum. The sequence goes on from NC_057794.1 coordinate 134,011,374, forward strand.
AGGAAACCTTGAGGAACAACTTGCAGATTAAGTTTGCGGAAAGCTTCACAAAGCTCGGGTTGATAAGGCTTGAGAATCAGACTGTTGCAGTAAGCCTTTCCTGCTCAAAGCGTCAGCAATCACATTGGCCTTGCCTGGAGTATACTCGATACTCGGATTATACTCTTGAATCATTTCGACCCATCGAGTTTGCCTGAGGTTGAGATTAGGCTGAGTGAAGATGTACTTGAGACTCTTGTGATCAGTGAAAATGTCCACTTTTCTTCCCAATAGAAGATGTCTCCAAGTCAAAAGAGCATGCACAACTGCCGCCAACTCGAGATCATGAGTGGGGTAGTTCTTCTCATTAGGCTTCAACTGGCGAGATGTATAAGCAACAACTTTCTTCTCTTGCATCAATACTGCGCCAAGACCTTGGAGAGAGGCATCACAAAAGACCTCGTACGGCTTGGATTCATCAGGCGGAGTCAGAACTGGAGCAGTGATCAATTTCTCTTTCAAAGTGTTGAAAGCAATATCACACTCCGGAGACCAAACGTACTTGACGTGCTTCTGAAGAAGATTAGAGAGAGGCTTCGCGATCTTAGAAAAGTTTTCAACGAATCTTCGGCAATAGCTTGCGAGACCGAGAAAACTGCGGAGTTGCTTCACGTTCTGAGGAGGTTCCCAATTCACAATTGCAGACACCTTCTCAGGATTCACGGCAATGCCCTTGGCAGAGATGATATGACCAAGATAAAGAACCTCATCGAGCCAAAATTCACACTTGGAGAACTTGGCGTAGAACTGATGTTCCCTGAGCTTATCAAGAACCAAACGCAAGTGCTTGGCATGATCTTCCTTGTTCTTGGAGAAAACCAGAATGTCGTCGAGATAGACCAAAACGAAGTCATTGGTGTAGGCGTTGAAGATGAAGTTCATCATGCGAGAGAACGTCGGAGGAGCGTTGGCGAGGCCAAAAGACATGACAGTGTATTCATATGAACCAAAGCTTGTTCTGAATGCTGTCTTGGGAATATCTTCTTCACGAATGCGAATCTGGTGATAACCCATACGGAGATCAAGCTTGGAGAATACTTGGGCACCTTTGAGTTGTTCGAACAGCTCATTGATGTTGGGAAGTGGGTATTTGTTCTTGATGGTCTTCTTGTTCACTGGACGGTAATCAACACAAAGTCGGTCCGTTCCATCCTTCTTCTTCACAAAAAGAACACCACAACCCCACGGAGAAGAACTAGGCCGGATGAGACCCATTTTCTCTTGCATATCGAGTTGCTTCTTCAGCTCCTTCAACTCTTCAGGTCCGAGCTTGTAAGGACGTTTGCACACAGGTTCCGTGCCAGGCTCAAGATCAATAACGAATTCAACTGGCCGGTGCGGAGGCATTCCTGGAAGCTCTTCTGGAAAGACGTCTTGATATTCGCAAACGACTGGAATTTGAGAGATGGCATCCAATTCACCCTTCTCATTGAGAGAAAACAGACGGATAGTATCATCACGAGCGGCAAAGACAATTACATCCTCAGACGAATGAGTCAATTGAATCTGCCTGGCTGCACAATCAAGATGTGCCTTGTGCTTAGAAAGCCAATCCATTCCGAGAATAAGATCAATATCCGAGTTACCAAGAACCACCGGAGAAGAGAGAAACTTGTAATCGCCCAACGTGATAGAGACATCCGGGACGCAATTGTTAGAAGTCATTTGCTTGCCCGGAGACACAATCTTCAATGGAACAGGAATCCTTTCGGTCACAAAATCATGCTTGGCCACAAATGGAGTTGAAATAAAAGAAAGCGATGCACCAGTGTCAAAAAGAACTTTTGCAGGAACATCGTTAACAGGAAGGTTACCCATGATCACATCTGGTGAGTCCTCTGCCTGAGCTGCATTCAGCAAATTGACCTTGGCGTGCTTGGGGTTATGCTTGACCACAGCTGTACTTGCCGATCTGACAGGAGGAGGAGGAGGAAGACGCCTCTGGTTGAAACACTTGTTGGCATAGTGACCCTTCTGTTGGCACTTGTTGCACGTGACCTCTGAAAGCGGACGGTGATACGGAGCACTCGATCTTGGAGCTTGAGACGAAGTCTTGTTCTGAAAGCCAGGGTTGGGTGGGTGGGAAGAACCACTGCCACCTTTGCTCTTCTGCTGATACGGCTGACGGAACGGAGGAGGAGGAAGCCAAAACTTCTGCTGCTTGGCCACTTGAGTAGAGGAAGAAGGAGTAACATCTCTGACTCGCTTCTTGGAAGCATCACACCTCAACTGAGCAGCCTCTTGCTTCAGTGCCATGTTGTAGAACTCATCGTATCTCAAGGGCTCAAAGAGAACAAGAGCGAGCTGAATTTCTTCTCTGAGACCACCCCTGAACTGATATATCATGCTCTTCTCATCAGGGACGTCCTGCTTGGCAAAGCGGGCGAGCTTCTGGAACAACTTGTTGTAGTCATAGACAGACAAAGAGCCTTGCTTCAGATTGCGGAATTCCTCACGCTTGCTTTCAACCACGCTCTGCGGAATATGATGAGCTCGGAAATCTCGACGGAAATCATCCCAAGTGATAACACGTCCACCTCTGGAGTCCTTGTACTGCTGGAACCATTCTGCAGCTTGATCTTTGAGTTGGAAGGAAGCGAACTTAACAAAGTCCTCAGGCCTGACGTTACTGCACTCGAAATGCTTGCACAGATCCACAAGCCAATCGTCAGCATCGGTTGCCTCAACACAATTGCTGAAAGTCTTTGGCCCGTTAGCAAGGAACTGGTTGAGTGTAGCAAAGTGACTCTGATTGCTGCCTTGATTCCCTTGACTGCCTTGATTGCGCTCTTGAAGAATTTGCATGATCAACTGTGTGTTTGCATTGGTTGCGGCCATCACAGCTTGCCATGCCTCCGGAGGAGGTGGAGGTGGTGGCGGATCAGGATTCGGAGTCGTGCGCGTTGGAGGAGCCATCCTGAAGAGGTTGACCACCATTAGCACATTGATAGATAAATATTGAAGCTGAATCCAACGGAATGAAAATTGCAACATATAGTCTTCACATCCGAACAAAATGAACGAATGCATTCCTCTTGAAATGGTCACATATCCATAAATTGAGAAGCCACGTAGAATTAAGGTAGAGAAATAAATCAACAAGGTACGGATCAAGAACGAATAATCGGTAAGAAATCCCAATCTCAAACCAATATCCGTGGAAGAAGAACTAGAGCTACTAGAATTCCCACCTATGAAACTCCCGAACCTTTCCGGTTATGCAATCAGGTGTTGGGGATACAGGGGAAGCATAATATCTCACCCAAACTAGCAAATCCTACATCCAGCTGTATCCATCCTTCAACACATAACCAAGAAACCTTCGGAAACCATCTACCTCAACCTTCGAAAAGCATCCGTTATACAAGTTATGGCGATACTCCCGAACTCCCGCCCCAGTACTGGGTGGCGTCGAGGTTATCTCACCAACGAACTGCATAAAAGAGATTTTCGATGTCGGCGTACTAAACTCAGGTATTCCAGAACTGCAACGATAAAATTATGATGACAACACCTCAGAGCTCAACTCCCCGGGACACTTCCACTAAACCCCTGACAGGAGGCACCAAGACAATGTTCTCATCATAAAACCATCGGAACGATTCCAAGATACCCGCGTGATCCTAAAATTTTTTTAGTGAAATTTGAGAAGAGAAGAGTCAAAACTCTACGTCAGGATGCCTTACCAGAGCGATGAGGAGACTGGGAAGTAAAAAGAATTCCTAAACTCTCCGATATATAATTCCTAAAGACTCAAAACATTTTTCTAGACACAACTCGGCCGCTAAAAACGATCAAGCAATGGGGCTCCTAAGGTCGGGGAAGGCTCTGATTACCAACTTGTAACACCCTCGATGCGACTATAGCTCCCACGTGTCGAGGCACGACTTAGAGACATAATCGCATTGAAGGCATATGTCGCAAGTTAGGCAATCTTCACAACATCCCATGTAATATAATAATAAAAGGGGAGATAACATAGTTGGCTTACACTCGCCACGTCAATCAAGTACATAAATAACATTACATCATCCAAACACTCATGGCCCGACTACGGCGCCAAAATAAAAGAGAACCCAACATGCGACACGGTCCCAATCACCCCCAACTGGGCACCACTACTGATCATCGGGAAAGGAAACATAGTATCGTTGAGAGTCTTCGTCGAACTCCCACTTGAGCTCATACGCGTCTCCTGGAGCGGAATCATCAGGCCCTGCATCTGGTGTAATAGTAATCTGTGAGCCACAGGGACTCAGCAATCTCGCACCCTCGCGATCAAGACTATTTAAGCTTATAGGTAATGGCAAGGTAAAATATGAGTGGAGCTGCAGCAAGCGACTAGCAAGTATGGTGGCTAACTTATTCGCAAAAGAGAGCGAGAAGAGGAGGCAAAGCACGAGCGAGAAACTAGAGAGCAACCTGCGCAAACATTACTCCAACACCGTGTCCACTTCCCGGACTCCGCCGAGAAGAGGCCATCACGGTAACACACTCAGTTGATTCATTTTAATTAATTAAGGTTCAAGTTATCTACAACCGGACATTAACAAATTCCCATCTGCCCATAACCGCGGGCACGGCTTTCGAAAGTTCAATCCCTGCAGGGGAGTCCCAACTTAGCCCATGACAAGCTCTCACGGTCAACGAAGGAATAGACCTCCTCCCAAGACGTTCCGATCAGACTCGGTATCTCGGTAATTCAAGACACTTCGACAGGTTAAAACAAGACCAGCAACACCGCCCGAATGTGCCGACAAATCCCGATAGGAGCTGCACATATCTCTTTCTCAGGGCACACTCAGATGAGCACTACGTACAACTAAAACCAACCCTCAAGTTGCCCCGAGGTGGCGCTGCAAGTGGCTCTAGTTTGGACCAACACTCAGAGGAGCACTGGCCCGGGGGGGTTTAAAATAAGATGACCCTCGGGCTCCGGAAACCCAAGGGAAAAAGAGGCTAGGTGGCAAATGGTAAGACCAAGGTTGGGCATTGCTGGAAAAGCTTTAATCAAGGCGAAACTATCAAGGGGTTCCCATTATAACCCAACCGCGTAAGGAACGCAAAATCCGGGAACATAACACCGATATGACGGAAACTAGGGCGGCAAGAGTGGAACAAAACACTAGGCGAGAGGCCGAGCCTTCCACCCTTTACCAAGTATATAGATGCATTAAGATAACAAGGCAATATAATGATATCCCAACAAGTAAATAAAGATGTTCCAACAAGGAACGGCCTCCAATCTTCACCTGCAACTAGCAACGCTATAAGAGGGGCTGAGCAAAGCGGTAACATAGCCAATCAACGGTTTGCTAGGACAATGGTGGGTTAGAGGTTTGACATGGCAATTTGGGAGGCTTGCAAGCAAGTGGTAGGCATCGTAGCAATGGCATAGCAAAAGAGCGAGCAAACTAGCATAGCAAAGATAGTAGTGATTTCGAGGGTATGATCATCTTGCCTGCACAGTTGTCAGAGTTGACTGGATCCTCAAAAGCAAACTCAACGGGCTCCTCGTTAGCGAACTCGTCTCCCGGCTCTACCCAAACAAGACAAACAAGCAACAAGGATACAATCAACCACGTGCAAACTCAAACAACACGATGCAAAGATGATATGCTATGCGGGATGCGATGCGGGATGCAAAATGCAAGATATGACAGGAAATGCATGAACCTGGCCTCAACTTGGAAATCCAAGTGTGCCACTGGAAAGATGAGATGAAATCGCTTGAAAACGATATAAAGAACGCCGGAATCGGAGTTACGGTTTGGAAATGGCAAGCGATTCAAAAATGACACCGGTCTGCGATTTACAGCAAGTAGGCATCTAAATGCAATGAAATGAACATGCTACAGCACCCAAACATGACAACAAAATACATGGCAGGGATGCACACAAGATGCTTAACAAAAGTCTAGCACTGAGCTACGGCCAATTCATCCATTAACAGGTTCAAACAAGCATGGCAAAAACGCAAATGGTAAAACAGATCTCAGACTTAGTGAAATTAACACTTGTCTGGAATTTCAGATCATATAGCCCTCTTCGGAGCAACAAAACAACATGCTACAAGACCTGAACATGACAAAGAAAGACATGGCATGGAGCTACTCAACAAGCTTAACAAAAGTCCCTTAGTGACCTTGAGCCAAAAGGGATCACAAAATATACTAACAAGCACACGAACATAGCAAAAACATAATCAGTTTTCAGACAGTGAAAACTGGGACATGCTGAAACATAACTCACGAAGGCATGTTTACGAGCTCGATGCACTCACCACGGTGCAAGTCATGGCAAGACAAGCATACATCCCTTAATAAGGCACAAAATGCAAGCTAGACATGGCAAGAACAATGGCATAGCATGCACGGATCAACTACAATAACATCGGCAAAATCGCAAACAAGTTGACGATCTGCCCAGATTCGCAACGAAGCAAAAGTAGAGCTCGATTGACTCAAGCTAGGGTGCTCCATAATTGCAAACAAAGACAAGGATGGATAGATAACTACAAGATTAACAAAACTCCCTTACTGATCATCCTCAAAAGAGGCACGGATCACTAGGAAACAACATGAACATATGGCATCATGAGATAAACAATCCAGGACTTAGTGAAATTACTAAGTCCCTGAAAACAGAATTAGCAAGTGCACCACTTTGCAAGCTTGCACAAGTCACCACACACATCCTAAAAATACATGGGTTGCACCTCTGGAAAGATGACAAAACCCTTAACAAAACATATGTAGAACTCACGGGCATAGCATGCACACAATTAATCATGGCAAAAATGACAAAAGTGCTAAACGGAGTAGCAGATCTGACAATTAACTCAAGTAGCCCTCTTCTAACAGCATTTCGGGCATCAAGATGAGCTCAAATGAAAATGATGCAATGGAATGAAATGATGTACTCTCTGAGATGAACATTTTGATATGCTATATGCATGAATCGGAGCTACGGATGCAAAGTTACGGGCCCCGAACAGAGGCACTTGGATCTACGAATTTCAGGACTTAGAAGAAAAACAACCTCCTCAGATCTAGGGTTGGCGCGGGATCCGAGGCGGCGGCGGCACTGTTCACGTCGGAGCGAGTTCTCCGGCGAGGAGAAGAGGGGAGGCGAGGCCGCCTTCCCCGGCCGGACCTGACGGCGACGGGGCGGCGAAGCTAGCCACGGTGGTCGGAGCGGCAGGGGCGGCGTCGGGATCGCAGCGGAGGCGGAGCCGGCCGGCGAGGTTGCGCGGCGGGGCGGCGATGGCGTGCGGCGGCGCGACCATCAGAGTCAAGGAAGTCGGCGAGGGGCGGGCGGCGGGACGAGCCGGGCGGCGGGGCGAGGGACTGGGCCGCGGGGGGCCGCGCTGGGCTCGGCGGGCCTCAGCGGCGGCGGCGCGAAGCGGTCCCGCAAGGGACACGTGGCGGCTGTTGGCTGGTGCGGGCGGAGGCGGCGGACGTGTCCGGCCGGGGACGGATGTGTCCGGCCGGCGCGAGGAGGACTTTTCTAGGGTTTGGACGAGGAGATCCGGGATTTCGGAGGAGGGGCTATTTATAGGCATAGAGGGAGCTAGGAGAGTCCAAATGAGGTGCGGTTTTCGGCCACGCGATCATGATCGAACGCTCTAGGACATGGAGCAGAGTTTGGTTGGTTTTGGGCCAAATTGGAGGGGTGTTGGGCTGCAACACACACGAGGCCTTTTCGGTCCCTCGGTTAACCGTTGGAGTGTCAAAGGAAGTCCAAATGGTACGAAACTTGACAGGCGGTCTACCGGTAGTAAACCAAGGCCGCTTGGCAAGTCTCGGTCCAATCTGGAAATGTTTAATCCACACACATGAAATAAAGCTAGAAATGGCCACCGGAGGAGAACGAAGCGCCGGAATGCAAAACGGACAACGGGGAAAATGCTTGAATGCATGAGACGAACATGTATGCAAATGCAATGCACATGATGACATGATATGAGATGCATGACAAACGACAACAACACACGGAGACAAAACCCGAACCCGAGGAAATAAATATAACTTAACGCCGGAAACGGCAAGAGTTGGAGTACAAATAGGGAAAGTTACATTCGGGGTGTTACATACGATTAACAACACGATGCCATCTAGAATGCAACAAGAAACTAAGCTACTGCACTCCAACATATCAACAAATCATATGGCAGTGATCTACTTAAGATGTTTGACATAAGATGAACACTGAGCTACGGCTAAAACACACAAGAGGAGGTTCAAACAAGCATGGCAAAAGTGCAAAAGATATTAGCTTCACAGACTTAGTGAAAATACTAACATGTCAGGAATTAACATCAGGAAGCCATGTTTAGAGCAAGGAAACAACATGCTACAGGAACAGATCATAGCAAACAAAGTCATGGCATGAATCTACTCAAAGCATAGAACAAAAATCCCTTACTGATCAAGAGCCAAAAAGGCACAGAAGATATTATGGCACCCATGTAAACATAGCAAGTTTCGTTAACAGATTCAGACAACAGAAAACTGAGCATGGCATAAATAGAATTATGAAGGCATCTTTGCGAGCTCGATTCACTCAACACAAGGCATGGCATGACAAGATAAGCATAGCACCAGCAAGATGGCATGTTCAAGAAGTTTGCCAAGGAAAGAACAAGCTCATAGCATGCATGCATCAACTACAACAACATGGGCAACATTGATTAACACGTAAACAATCTGCCAGGAACATTTTATAGCAACAGTAGAGCAGGATTAAGACATGCTAGAGCACTCCATAATTGCAAACAGGGACATGGATGGATAGAGCACAACCATATGTCCAAAACATCCTTATTGAAGATACTCAAAAGAAGCATGGATCTCACAGTACCAACATGAATACATGGCATAAAAATGACAGCAGATCAATGACTTAGTGAAATTCTAAGTCCCTGAAATCAGCAATATCACGAGAGCTACTTTGCATGCTTGTGCTACTCACCACAAAGATCACAAAAATACATGGCATACACCCCTGTAAATATGGCATGGCATAGCCCAAAACACATGTAGAGCTCAAGTCCATATGCAGCACACAACAATTGTAGCAAAAATGGCAAATGCTCATACTCTGCTAAGAATCGGCACCTAACATTTTATAGCACTCTTGCATCAACGATTTGGGCATCAAGATGGACTCAAACGAGCAGGTCACTATGGAACAAAATGAAGAGCACATCATGATGAACATTTTGATATATTGCACGCACAAAATGGAGCTACATGCAAGAAGTTACGACAGGCCAAAAGTAGCACCAAAATGTAAAATTTTCATGACTTATTGACAAAAACGGGGGTCATCCTTCTGGATCAGATCCAGATCTGGCGTGGATGGCGAGGACGGCCGGAGATGTCGCCGGGGATGGAGGTCGCGGTGGCCGGATCCGGCAAGGGAGCTCGCCGGGGCTGACGGGGAAGGAGAGGAACGACGGGGTCAGAGCTTCGGCGAACGTCGTGGCGGCGTGGGCAGCGACCAGCGACGAAGGCGGGGCGGCGGAGGTGGCGGCCGGCGAACGTCGCGGTAGAGGCGGCGAGGCGGCGGAGGCGACGACCGGAGCGAAGAGGACGGCGGCGGCGTGGGCGGCGACCTCGGGCGCTGGCGGCGCAGAGACGCGG